>NC_079502.1:97039217-97135622 GCF_030052815.1 Hevea brasiliensis
TCACTAAGCCTCTCAAGATAAGTGAATAAGGCTTTAGTGTTGAAGGGAGGAGGTGCTGTGGAGGAAGAGGGTCCAGCTACAAATGGTGTTGGCTGTGCAGATTCTGCTGGGGTATCTTGTGCAGATTGAGTAGGTGGTGCAGGTTCAGCAGAAGGCTGTTGGACTGCTGGTGCAAGTTGTGCCTCTAGTTGTGTAGATGGTTCTGTATCTACTATTGGTTGTGCAGTGTTAGATGGTGGCAAACTGAATCTAGTCTTGTATAAGTGAGTAGCATCAAAATATAGAGTGTTTGAAAGTGCTGGTAGAGGATGCTCTTCCAGATCAAAACCAAAATGTTTAGCTATAACAGTTATGAGCCCACCCATGACAATATCACCTATAGATTTGGTAGCATTGTGCAACACATGTTCATAAAAGAAGTAACCAGGAGATATTTTGACTTTGTGAAAAGCACAACATAGCATGAACAAGTCAGATTTTCCAACAGCACCAGAACTAGTCCCTCGGCCCAAGATAGTGCTAGTAATAAGCCTATGGATAAATCTAAGTGCTGGGTCTATTATTTGGGAGGTCTTGGATCTGCCAGCATAAAAACCCTGAGATTGGTTTGTAATACTTTTCCAAAACTGAATAGCATTCCAAACGCCTTTACTTGCTACCTCTATGCCTGTATATGGGACCCTAAACAATCCATCAATAGCAAACCCAAAGATACTGTGAAATTGGTCTAATGATAGCTCTCTATTTTGGCCCAAGCACCTAAATTTCATAGTTGGCTTATAATCTATCTCATGCAATTTCAGAGTAGCAGAAAATGAGGAAATAAATTCCAAAATAGGGCTGGATAAACTAGTTCTTGTTTATGCACAAATTCCATCCAACTTAGACCATCAAGGTAGGCAATAACATTATCAAATAAATCAACAGATTGGAGGGCATCTGCAGAAACGTACCTAGTGGGTTGCACTTTTTTGTCCTTTAGCCTCTTAAAAGTTGCCTTATGGGTTACATTAAGAAGAGGCCAAGGTAGTTTGGATACCTGTGTTGCTGCTGCTGAAGGTTGCTTCTTGCTAGAGGAGGGCGATTTGGCTTGTGGGGTAGAGGTAGAAACACCAACCCCTTGTCGTGTGGAAGCTAAAGTTCTGGGGTTTTTGGGTGTAGGCTCTAAAAATGGAGTAGTAGGTGGGTCTTTTCGTTTTGCGAAAAGTGGTGCAGAGGCCATGGGTAGAGTTGATTTAGACCGGATTCTCCTTTTATAGGTGGATGTAGGAGGAGGTGGAGGGGTTTGTTGTGGAAGAGAATCGGGATTGGGGGCTTACATTACTAGGGGCATGACTTGGAGAAGAGAGCCTTGAGGGGAAGAGATTTCCATGGTGGTGGTCGACGATAATGGGAATGGAGGAGGGAAGAAGAAAATAAAAGAGATAGAGGGGAAGTTAGGTATCGGTAGGCGAAAAGGGTGTGACGTGAGGGATTTATGCCAAGAGAAATGAGAAGGACATGAACAATAATGACGAGAAGTGGGAGGTGGGAAAGTGGGGTGTGCCAAAAATTTTGATTTGCACAGGATGTGCGAATTTGTGCATAAGGGGAGAATGGGTGTGCATAAGTTATGCAGGTTCTTATGCAAGTTTCGGCAAAAATAAATGTAACACCCTAGGCAAATCCCACATCGACAAAACACGGGAGAGATGCTGAGTTTATAAGATGGAGGTTCCTAACCCCTATTGACGCGTTTTAAAACCGTGAGGGTTTCGGCCCAGAGCCGACAATATCACTCGTGGGCCGGGCTGTTACATTTGTGGTATCAGAGCCACTCCGCGTGCAACCTTGAACGATGGTGGGGCAAACCTCAGCGAGGACGCTGAGTCCCATAAGGGGGGTGGATTGTAACACCCTAGGCAAATCCCACATCGGCAAAACAAGGGAGAGATGCTGGATTTTTAAGTTGGCGGTTCGTAACTCCTAATGACGCGTTTTAAAACCGTGAGGGCTTCGGCCCAGAGCGGACAATATCACTAGTGGGCCGAGCCATTACATTTGTGGTATCAGAGCCGCTCCGCGTGCAACCTTGAACGATGGTGGGGCAAACCTCGGCAGACGCCGAGTCCCATAAGGGGTGGATTGTAACACCTAGGCAAATCCATCGACAAAACACGGGAGATCTTTGAGTTTATAAGATGGAGGTTCCTAACCCCTATTGACGCGTTTTAAAACCGTGAGGGTTTCGGCCCAGAGCGGACAATATCACTCGTGGGCCAGGCCTTTGGCAAATGTAATGGCCCGGCCCACGAGTGATATTGTCCACTCTGGGCCGAAACCCTCACGGTTTTAAAATGTGTCAATAGGGGTTAGGAACCTCCATCTTATAAACTCAGCATCTCTCCCGTGTTTTGTCGATGTGGGATTTGCCTAGGGTGTTACAATCCACCTTATGGGACTCAGCGTCCTCGCTGAGGTTTGCCCCACCATCGTTCAAGGTTGCACGCGGAGAGGCTCTGATACCACAAATGTAATGGCCCGGCCCACTAGTGATATTGTCCGCTCTGGGCCGAAGCCCTCACGGTTTTAAAACGCGTCACTAGGAGTTACGAACCGCCAACTTATAAATCCAGCATCTCTCCCTTGTTTTGCCGATGTGGGATTTGCCTAGGGTGTTACAATAAAAATCCCAGAAAATTTGGTTATGCAATAGTGCATAAGCTGTGCACTTGGTTATGCGAAATTCGACAGAAATGAAAATGCAGGATTTGAAGTTATGCAAGAGTGCATAAGTTATGCACACACTTATACAAGTTTCGGCAGAAATGAAAATTGGCAAAAATTTGGTTATGCAGGATTGCATAAGTTATGCACGCCCTTATGCAGATTTCGGCAAAAAAGAAAATGGCAAAAATTGTGGCGGTGCAGAATTGCATAAGTTATGCACACCCTTATGCAGATTTCGGCAAGAAATGAAATGGCAAAAATTTGGTTATGCAGGATTGCATAAGTTATGCAAGAGCTTATGCAGGTTTCGGCAGAAAAGAAAAATGGCAAAAAATGAGACCTGAAAGCTGCATAAGTTATGCAGTTACTTATGCACATTTCAACAAGATTCAGATTACAATAAAAAATGCTTAGCAAGTTTGAAAAATACATGAGAATGAAGGAATGTAACTCTGTGAAGCATAAACTATGAGAAATTATCATAAAAAATACATCAATATATGCAGAATCCATCACAATTGCACCATACAAGCTTGTAGAAGTAAGTTCTGCATAAGAGACATATGTGAATTATGCCATTTCAACTCAAACCCTGCAAATTAACATTCTAGCACATTAAAGCTCAATAAAAATCTGCACAAAGTTGCACTTATCCACAAAAGAAAATAGGCTCTTCAAGTTATGCCAATAAAATGCAGCATGTGCACATTGAATCACACAACCCAATTAAGTTCAAAACCACTAAAATGACCCACTTACCATCATATTAACATGATAAGCACAAATACATAAAAGGTACACACCCAACCTCAACAAAGAAGCAAATAGCATATGCTGCAGACCCTTTTTGCTGAAATTTTTTTTTCTGCATAAGCCAAGAAGGGGTCCTGCACAGGTTATATAATGAAAATAAACCAATCTTGGGAGAGTTAATGGATAAAATATCAGATTAAGAGTTACTCCCCAGCAGTGCAACAACCTTCATCCATTGAAATACATCTACAAAGGACAAAATTCAACAATGTCAAAAATTGAATTTGGGGAGATTTAAGACAAAAATAAAAAAAATGCAAATAAAAGTAAATCAATAAAAGCAAAATAAAAGAACTTGGGGTGCCTCCCAAGAGCGCTAATTTATAGTCCTTAGCTGGACTCTTGTCATTTTTCATGGTGGCTGGAATTGGAATTTATTGCCTTTGTTTCCAGTAGGTGCTAATGAATCTATACTTTATTTTCTTTCCATCACATGAGAAGATCCTTATTGCTTTGTCTAAAAATCTAACCATTTCTTTCTTGACAACCTTTGGTGCATCTTTTTCTTTGAGAGATGGTTGCTTTACTTCACTTTTCTCTACTTGCTCAACTTGAAAGATTGGTGCCATAGGACAAGGTGGATTACTATTCAAATGTTGTGCAAATGCAGCCTCTTTTGGATTTTCATCATTGATACTCCCTTCATGGATAAGACAACTTTCAAAAGAAGCCTTTGGATAGCTCTTTCTAAAGTGCTATTTTGCTAACTCATCAATTACATCAATTTTCAAACAAGAGTCTACATCTTCATGTTGCTTCTTCTTGTCATTGCCAATGTTGAAGACTAACTGATCCTCTCCGACTCTAAGAGTAAGCTTTTCACTTTTCACGTCAATCAAAGCACCAGCTGTAGCCAGGAAAGGCCTCCCCAAAATGATTGGCATATGAGAATCCTCTTCCATGTCTAAAATGACAAAGTCAACTGGGATGTAGAATTTTCCAACCTTCAGTGGTACATTCTCAAGATCCCTTCTGGATACTTAATTGATCTGTCTGCCAACTGAAGAGAAATGTGGGTTGGCTTAAGATCTCCTATGTTGAGCTTCTCATAGATGGTGTAATGGCCCAACCCACTAGTGATATTGTCCGCTCTGGGCTGAAGCCCTCACGGTTTTAAAACGCATCACTAGGAGTTACGAACCATCAACTTATAAACCCAGCATCTCTCCCGTGTTTTGTCGATGTGGGATTTGCCTAGGGTGTTACAATCCACCCCCCCTTATAGGACTCAGTGTCCTCGCTGAGGTTTGCCCCACCATCGTTCAAGGTTGCACGCGGAGCGGCTCTGATACCACAAATGTAATGGCCCAGCCCACTAGTGATATTGTCCGCTCTGGACTGAAGCCCTCACGATTTTAAAACGCGTCACTAGGAGTTACGAACCATCAACTTATAAACCCAGCATCTCTCCCGTGTTTTGTCGATGTGGGATTTGCCTAGGGTGTTACAGATGGAGAGGGGCAAAAGGCTTACACTAGCCTCTAAATCACATAAAGCTTTTATAGAACGTGATTCCCCAATGTGGCAAGGAATTGAAAAACTCCCAGGGTCTTTAAGCTTAGGAGGAAGTTTCTTCTGGAGTATGGCACTACATTCTTCTGTCAAAGCTATAGTTTCATGGTCTTCAAGTTTCCTCTTATTTGAGAGAATTTCTTTTAAAAATTTTGCATAAGAGGGCATTTGTGAAAGAGCATCAATAAAAGGCACATTTATGTATAGCTTCTTCAAAACCTCCAAGAACTTCCCAAATTGTTTATCAAGCTTGGATTTTTAAAATCTTTGTGGAAAGGGAAGTTGTGGTTTGTAACGCTCTGGAGGTATATACTTCTCTTCCTTCTCTTTAATTTTCTCTTTACCTTTTTCTGCACTTTCTTTATCACTTTCTTGTTTTTCACTCTCATCAATTTCTTTCTCATTTTCTCACTTTTTTCACTTTTTTCATTGTTTACAACCTTCCCACTTCTTGAAGTAATAGCTTGACACTGCTCTCTTGGGTTTTTTGATTGACTTGGAAGTTTTCCAAAAGACTTGATACTTGAGGAAGATACTTATTGTGATATCTGATTTTCCAACATTCTGTTATGTGTTTGCATCTGTTCTAGCCTTGCTTTCATCTCTCTCATCTCTTCATCATGCTTAGTTTGGTTAGCAAGAATCTATTGTAATAAAGCTTCTGTGGTGGAACTTTGCTTTTGCTGTTTTGGTGAAGGTGCAGGATTCATGTTTCTCTGCTGAAAATTAGGCAATGGTTGCCTATTTTGCTGATATGGAATTCCTTGTTGCTGTTGTGGTTGAAGATTCTGATTTGGGACTTGACTTTGCTGATTTACCCATGAAAAGTTGGGATGATTCCTCCAAGTTGGATTATAAGTTTGAGAGTAAGGATTCCCCATTTGTTTGTTTCCATAATTACCAACATATGCAGCTTGCTCTCTATAGTCTACTCCACAGCTGGTAGTTCCTTCTACATAAGCAACTTGTTGTGAACTTCTAGATGATGATGATGAACTAACCAACATACTTAAATCTTCCATCTTCTTAGCCAAAACATTTGTAAGTGCATCAAACTTTGCATTAATCATGTTGAATGGATCAAGGTCATACATTCCAGCAGCTTGCCTCTTTTGAGTTGGAGCTGGTCCTCTTGGACTACTCCAAAGATGAGTATTCTTTGCAATTTTCTCCAATAGCTCATAAGCTTCATCTTCATGCTTCATAATAAATTCTCCTCCTGTTTGAGCATCAATAATCCCTCTAATTGCAGGAGTAACATTGGTGTAAAAATTCTGATTTATCATCCATTTTGGAATGGCATGATGTGGACATTGTCTCTCTAATTCCTTCCATCTCATCCATGATTCATAGAGAGTTTCATCTTCTTTTGGTCTGAAAGTTGTCATTTGATTCCTCAATTCTTGAGTTTTTCTAGGTGGAAAATATTGCGCAAGAAATGTGAGTTGCTCCTAATTTGTAATAGAGTTGTGAGGTAAAGAATTAAGCCAATCCAATGCTCTATCCTTCAAAGAGAATGGGAATAGCTTCAATCTTGCTGCATCATCAGATACTCTAGGTTGTTTTTGCATATCACAAATGATAGAAAACTTCTTTGGATGTGTGTGTGGATTTTCAGAAGGATGTCCCCCAAATTGGGAATTTTGAATCATTTGAAGAACCCCAAAATCCATCTTGTTGCTATTTGCATCAATTCTTGGTCTTGTTGTACTCTCGCTCAAATCATCAAAACGAGGAAATGCGTGATCCATCATACTTCCCCTAGGCACATTAGCATTTACAACTTCTTCACCTTTGGCTGCATTTTCATTGTTTCGATCATTTCCAGCATTACCACCACCAATTCTAATTCTTTCATCAGCCATGTCTGCTTGAATTTCAGTTGCTGTCAAGGTTTCTTTCCTTTTTCTGGTTTCTTTCTTGTTGGCTCTACAAAATTTCTCAATTTCAGGATTAAATAATAGGGATGTGTCACTTGTGCTTCTAGCACTTCTCATAAAAGATTAAGAGTACCTAAAAAAGAATAAACAAACACAAAATGAAAAGATAACAAAGATAAAACTATAAACAACTAAAATAATAAAGAATTTAGTCTTAAACAAACAACTCCCCGGTAACAGTGCCAAAAACTTAATGTGGCCCAACCGCAAGTGTACGGGTCGTACAAGTAATATAGAAAAGATATCGTTCCCATGATGAGTTGTGTTAATGATTGAATTTTTGATATAAAAATTGATTAATTTGAACTATTTTCGAAATTAAAGCAATAAATTGATAGAAATTAGAGTGTGAAATCTATATAAGCAAAATTAATAATCTATTCAATAATGTAATGATTTAACTAAATTTGCATCAAATTAAAATAAGCAAATTGAAATATGGCAAGATTTAAAATGGCAAGTAATTAAATTCAATTAGAAATTAACAATGATAAAAGAGGCGATTCCGGAGTTCGGGAGTTCATATTCAAGCTATTTTGGGATTTTTAAATTGGTTACCCAATCTTATGGAATTTATGGGTTTTAAGGAGATTAATTCTTAAATCCTTTGAATACTCTTTCGAGTGGGACAAAAAGTGCCTTAATCAATCTAATTATACTTTCATGGAGTTAAAATTAATCAAGACCCATTAAGTTCCTTAATTAATCTGTAAATCCTCTTAATCCTTAGTCTATTTCTAGATCTAAGTTAATTAAGTCCAATTTCTTGATTATCTATCTCAAGGTTTTCTCCTTTCTGTGCTTCAACCATGGATTAAGAACAATACTTAATGGGATCCTACACTAAGCATGTCATTGAGCACACAAAAAATGAATAAACTTCACTAAAACCACAAAATATGGATTACCCTATCAAAATCTACAAAATATCTCAAATATTACATCCCAACTCCAGAATCTAATGAAAACTACTCACTATCCATAATATTTACAATAAATTCTGAGTTAATATGGAAATAAATCTTAAATCTAAGCTAAGAACTAAGAAACCCAATATAAGAAAGGTAGGAAATAGGGAAGAAAGGAAGAAAACTCCAAATCTGGTCTAGAAATGGAGAGGTGATGTTTTTGCTCTGTTTTCTGACTCTTCCCCTGCTGCTGCTCTCTCTTTTTTTTTTTTTTGCCTCCTCATCTTTTCTAAAATGAGATAAGGGCCTATTTATATCTTTTTCTGACAAGTAGCCCTAAAATGGTGTGTTTGAGGTGTAGTTTTCATGAGGGAATCTTCTGTCAGCTCATTATGAAGACTCTATGAAACTGCATAAGTGGACTGCATAAGTTATGCAAGCTATGCAGTCCACTTATGCAGTTTTCGGCAGGTTTTGGGACCCTCTGAGTGACTTATGCAGATTTTGGCAGGAATGGAAAAATTGCTTCTTCTTTCTGTGCAGAACTGCACAACTTATGCGGTAAGTTATGCATAATTTGGCCACTGGATACTTTAACTTTCAAACTTGTTTTTGATATCTTTGGCTGTAGAAATCACTCCTCATTAGTAAAATTTCTTTTTTAGTCCATCAAAAATACCATTTTTCCTACAAAACAAAGTAAAATTATAAATTAATCCAAAAATTGACAATCATGAAAAACTATCTAAATAACTAATAAAATTAGCTAAAAGTGACTAATAAATAAATAAAATGGCCACGAAATTAAACCTAAATGACTATGCAAAATGCATGTATCAGTCATAAGTTATTCTTTATTTATAATAATAACAATAATAATTATTATTAAATCATTTTAAAATAATAATAAAGTAAATTAAAATTTATTAAATATATAAAAGGAGAGAAAAAACTTTAAGTATTGGTAAACATGAATCTTAATTTTAGTGTCATTGATGTTTTGAAATTAAAAAAATTAGGGAATATGATAATTTGTAATAATTATATTTAATAATTATATATTATGGCTGTTTAGAAAATACTGAAAAATTTTAATGTTGATTTTTCTCTTTTTTTTTTTAAATTTAAAAATTAATGTATAAGCGTTACCTTTAATAATTCAATATGTTTAAAAGAAAATTCAATTATTAATTTCTCACAAAAATTCAAATATCCTCTAATGCTTTGTTCTAATTTACAGCAAATATTTTAAAAGAAATTAACTTTTCGTTTGGCAATAATTGGAGAGTCAATATAATATTCGTTAAATTTTAAAATTAAACATCTTGGATTGGCAAATAATTAACAATTAAATGCTAAATTTAATTACAATAAATGTGTTTAAAAATATTTCACTAAATGATTTTTATTTTCCTTAAAAGTAAATATGGGTCTTGATTAGGAAACCTCCTAATAAATAATAATTGTATTTAGTAATTAATACTTTTCCATCATTTAAATTTAGAAGATCAAATTAGTTAAGAATTATATTTAGAAAATTAAATTATATAATGATCGCAAATTGCCACTGTTTAGGAAATAAATAAAAAATTATCATTAATAAATTCAATTAAAAATTATCATTTGGCATAAATATAATAGATTTAAAATCCTATATTCTCTTGAATTTGTTTAACAAAAATTTGAACTACCTCTTCATCAAGAACCGAAATGAAATATATATAAAATTACCATATGTGTTTGTTGGGTATAATTAATAAATTAGTTAAATCAACTCTTAGTTTTTCCTATATAATAATAATAATAACTTATTATAGTATTAATGTGTAATACTTAAATAATTTATTACTTATATATACATAATTAGGGAATTAATAACTTAATCATAATTTAAAGAAATTATATAATTAGTTAATAAAAAAATGGAGAGAATTTAATGAAATTACTTGGCGCATATATATAATTTAAAATTTTTTCTAAATAATAATAAAACAATGTAACATGATTAATATTAACCAAAGTAATAATAACAATTATATATTAATTATACTATAAAAAATATCAAAAAATAATGAAAATTGAATATTAAAATAAATTCTTTTTTACTATAACTATAAAAATAAATTTTTAGTTCATTTTTTTCGTAATTCATTATATATAGCATTCAATATATATATATATATATATATATATATATATATATATATATATATATATATATATATATATATAATTAAAATTTATTAAATATATTAAAAGGAGAGATTACAGAGTATTTAGCTCCATATGATTACTTTTATAATATAATTTTAAATTATTTTATTAATTTTAAGATATATAATTCTTAAATTTTTATAATTAAATGAAATAATTAAAAATTTAAGAATCATTTTTAATTAGTTAGTTATGAAAATTATGGTAACAATGATAACAATAAAAATATTTAAAAGGAAATTAAAAAATTAAATAAAAAATATAATTAAATATTTAGTATAAAAGACAATAATTACTACAATTATAAAATATAATAATTTCTATATTGTAAGTACCGCGTGGTAAAATTATGAGAGGCAAATTCTCTTCTTGGAATATAACATAGCAGCATGCTGCTTTATTTAGATATATAGATTATTATATTAGCATATAACACAATAAAATTTTATTAATATAATATAATCAAGAAAGAAAATAGATGTGTACTAATTCAATGGATTTTTTTCTCTAAATTCAGTTTATTATGAGCTTAATATATATATATATATATATATATATATATATATATATATATATGTATGTATGTATGGGAATTCAATGAAAGGACTCTTTCCTGATCTCTCAATTTAATATCAAACAATTTTATAAAATATAAAACTGCAAGAATTCCAAGAAAAGACTCTCTCCCGATCTCCCAATTTAATACCGAACAATTTTATAAAATATAAAACTCTAGGAATTCTAGGAAAAGACTCTCTCCCGATCTCTCTATTTTACATCGAACAATTTTATAAAATGTATTAACTAAGGGAATCTGAGAATGGACTCTCTCCCAATCCCTTTAATTGAATACTGACCAATTTATATAAAATGATAGGAATTTCAGGAAAGGATTGTCACACCCTACCCCTCCGTAAGGCATAACATGATCCCGTAGTATACCTAATGAATTACTAATTTCGTCTACTGATAACCCATTAAATACACTATAACGGATTTTAAAACTTTTCTTACTTCTTTTTACAGTGGTGAGCACTGTTGACAGGTGTTAGAATTTTTTTTTTTTAACTGAAGTGAAACCAAATAACACATTTGAAGTATTAATAATTTCTGTAAAACTTTTGGCAGAGTGCCATCTGTATTTTGAATAAAACAATTCTTCAAAAACCTATAAAAAACACTTCAAATATATAATTCCTCAATCCCAAACTCCAATAAATTTGTTCAACACAATAAATTTCTCAACATTATCAATTCAGTTCAACAATCAATTTTCCAGTGTTTCCAAAAGCTGAGATAAGATAAATATTTCACAATATTTTTACAAGCCAAAATAATTTATAATTTTAGTTTACAACTGCTCAAGACCAAGTACAATATATACATATAGTGCACATATATTATAACAAAAACTACACAATATGGTATATTCAATATACCCGGTGAAATCTCAAAATGTAGCACAAGCAGCCTACTCTGCTGCCCTGTCAGTCTGTCTACTTGCGACAGCAATGAAAAGCTATCGCTGAGTAAAATTTACTCAGTGGTGCACAATAACAATTTAAAATGCGGTATGTAAAACTTTTATTGACAATTTACAATCCAAACAATTCACAATTTTTCAAAGCTCATATAACACAAATTTGATGAAACAATTGAATAACACAGTGTTGTCAATCAATAACACAATTTGATCAAATAACTGAATAACACAGTTTTGCCAATCAATAACACAATTTGATCAAATAACTGAATAATACAGTTTTGCCAATCAATAACACAATTTGATCAAATAACTGAATAATACAGTTTTGTCAATCAATAACACAATTTAGCCATGACACAAAGTTTTCCGAACATGCCGTGTGTACATCACGACAAGGCACACTCACCCCAATAATCGAAATCAATGAGGGAGGAAGCTAGCTAGATAATGAGTACTCATCCACACTCACCTCAGACTGGCAAGTCAAAGAGGGAGGAATATAATCACACTCACCCCATAAATGGAGGAGGAACATAGTAATATTGTCATGCCAAGTGTGAATCAAAACAATTCCAAATCACAATATTTAAATATTTCATACAAACCACAAATCACATTTTAACTCAAAATTTCTATTTGCAAAGTAGGCAACACAATAATTTCCAAATAAAATTCCCAAAGCCAAAACAATAAAAAATTATTCATAACTTATTTCTCCAAATAAATTTTCTAGTAAAAGCAGTGAATATAAAAAGTATTATGCACAAACCTTTGATATATGCCTCTTGGCCCTGACTCAGTATTCCTTACGCTTCTCAATATCCTTTTCAACTGAAACACACAATTTAAAGTGTTTCAGTACTCAATGAATTTATTTCTAACAATAAAATCCAATATTTAAATTTTCTTGGTACTATTCCCTTCAATTCATTTCATTAGTCAACCTATAATGTTGACCCTTGATGCACTCTAAGTGAGTCAATTCTAATGTTACCAATATGTCACATTTTATAGCCCTTTGGTGTTGGTATATGTTACCAATTTCATTTCCAAGTGTATTGCATTTTATTGCAATTTACCGGATTTCAGTGTACTATTTTGACCTAGCCGGACGACCTAGTTCCCTCAGTTTTCGGGTTTCAGTCCAAACTACAAACTTGTAGGTCTATGTCTTATTGCATGCGAGGCAAAATTTCAGGTCATTCTGAGTTGTATAGACCAAGATATGGTCAATTTACCAATGCTGGACAGAATGCACTAAAATGGTAGGCTTAGGTCATTTTTAGGTCACTTTTGGTTCGGCCAGTTTTGGTACCTGAACTTGTACAAGCTATTTGGCTTGGTTCTAGCCATTTCTGGGCTTTGGTGTCTTCATAAGAATTGTAGATATATGTCTAAACTATTTATGGTAAAAATTTCAGGTCAATTGGACCTGTTTTGAGTAAGTTATGGTCAAAACACTAACTGTTGCTCAAATGGTCAATTTTTAGGCTTTCAAGTCACTAATCCGGATTTGGTCATTTTTCAAGTCACTTTCTAGGCAGAATGTAGGTAATATTTCTGCATGAAAGTTGGCCTATTTGGTGTCTAGTTTCACCCTCCATTGGCCTCATATCAATTGGGTTCATAGTTTGGCACTTATGACCTAATTTAGGTACTGCCATCAATACACAACCTGCACAAAACACTTACACTTCCAATTTGATATTCCTTCTCTTCCTCATTACTTCAATATTCAATCAATGGCACTTCCATATATATATTGTACACAATTCCAGCAAGCATATTGGGCAGAAAACTCAAGTGCTCAATGCACAGAATTCACCATTCAGGCCCAACATTCACTTTCACCAAAATTCAACATATCTCAATATCAATATTACACATACACTTCAATATACTCATACTTCAATATCACTTACACATGCTGCCCACAATTTGACACTATCATATTTCATTAATAAACTTCATATTCACACACAAATTCATGATATTATAGGATGTCAAACATGGCAGTTTGCCAAAGCATCAAGATCCCATTTCAAACCCTTAATTCAAGCACTAATATGTACATACTTGGACATTAACCTATTACAACTTTTATTTGAGTTAATCAACCTTAATTCCCATCCAATACATATAAGAATAAGTCATTAACCCTGCATTTCCATGGCTACCAAAATTAAGGTTCACCAATACTCATCATTTCCTCAATTTTTCTTAGCAATTCAACTTATCCAAAGCTCAACACAAGGATTATTGAAGGAAAATGGAAAGATTAAGCACTAACCTCAACTTGAGCTTCACAAATCCTTGAAATTTCCTCTCCTTTTTGCTGCCTATAAGTTGCCCATGGTATAAGGATCATTTTTCATGGAGGAAGCTTGAAGAAATAATGGCTTGATCATGGAGAACTTGAGCTCATGCATGAAACGAACATGGTGAATTTGGGAGGATTTCATTTCGGCCATGGATGAAAGCTTGAAGAAAATAAGATGGTTTAGTGGAATAATCTGTCCCAATTACTTATATAGGTGGCTCAAGATGAGAGTTAGTGGAGCACTTAGGAATAATTTAATGGTTATTTATTTAAAATTTTCAATTTTTGCAATTTGGCCACCACACTTTCACTATTTACATAATGTATCTCCTTTTAATTTTTCATGACATTTTCAAAGTGTAATATCATTTATTTTTAATGGAAGTTTAGGTCAAAAGGCAACTCGGGATGTCAAATGACCACAATGTCCCTATTCGGGTTGCATTCCCGATTTTTCGGTAATACAAAGTTTTGTCGTTTTCTCGATTTCTAGTTTTTCTTTGTACTAATTAATTAATTTTTCTTTGGTATTTCTAATGACATTTATACTTTAATAGATGTTCATTTAAGTTTTAAAAATATTTTTCAGGGTTCACCGCAGTCCAGGGCTAGTCAACGGTCTACGCCATAACTTCCCGATGCGGTCACCCATCGCTATGGTTCTTGGCTCGTTTAACTTAGTTTTATTTCATTGCTATTATTTTTCCTTTGTTTTTTTTTGTATTTTCTTTTCTTATATTTCACTTCCTTATATCTCCACACTAATATTTTAATATAATTCCAAGCATCCTAACTGTCCGGACAGACACTGTCACCGGAATAGTAGAACGTACTACCGAACATAGGGGTGTTACAAGGACTCTCTCCTTATCCCTCTATTTTGAAAAGTGAGTTTTAAAAATCGTTGACGTTGAGCCAAACTCTTTCTTGATCCCTTTCTAAAGAAATGGAATAAGAATAGTGTGTTACGCGTGTAATTCCTCGATCTCTTTATCATCTGAACTTTATTGGTTTCTGATCTCATAACTTATGGTCCAATTTCGTCTCGGTTTCCAATCTCGTAACTTATTGTCCGAACTCGTCTCAATTTTTGATCTCATAACCTATTGTCTAAGCTCGTCTCGGTTTCTCGTTTCATAACTTATTGTCCAAGCTTGTCTTAGTTCCCTATCTCCTATTAATCATCTGAACCTTTCTATATCTACCTGAACTACATCTATTTATCTCAATTATTTTTCCCTTTAATTAGATCGAAACTCTCTATGTCATCACCTCCATCCGTACTCTTTACAATACTTACGAAATTCCCGTAACTTTTATATCACCCGAACTTTTATTCTCATACTAAATAAAGATAAAAATAAAATTGAAAATAAAAATAAAATTCTTTGAGGTGGCGCGAACGTCACAATAGAAAGCCAAAGGTAATATTTATGAGATAAGTCAACTTGGTACTATCCTATCTTGAAAGTTCAGTATAACATGGTATCTTAAAAGTTCTTACATCATGAACACAGGTTAGTTATATTTAGAGAATAATAGATTAAAACGCTTACTTGTGGAGTGCTGAAGTGATGGAAGGGCCAATATCGATGTCCCACAAAGCTGGAACTGCGCTAAAGCTGGGGTGACAAAGTGACTTGAGCTACCGAAGATGATGAAAACAAGATCTTGATGACGAACTGAGATTGGACCTTCAAGATAGCGCGTGAGTACTGAGGATATGGATTGCTATATTAGTAGCTCTAGTGATAAGATCCTTTAGAAAACTTATTTCTAGAGTCTCTAGAAACCTTAAGAGCTTCAGAATGAAGGTAATAAGGCTTCAGCAAAATTTAATTTCAGAGATTTCTCTAAGAACAACGATTTTTCTCCTCTCTTGCCCCCTTTTCTATAGTATTGCATGTAGATATTTATAGGAGACAGGTGCCCCAAATGAAGGGTCAGGATTTTAGCAGGAAGGGATGAAGAGTCTAGATTCAAAAGGACACGATCCGACGTCTTTGAATTAAAGAGAATCAAAATTGAAGGTTGGGATTTGTTTCAGAATTTCTGTCCTTCATTCTCTAATCTAATGGTCAGGGGTCTTGCCTTACAGAATAGATCCAAGGGCTGGGAATGAAAAGTGCTGAATTAGTTATTTACTTTTAATCTGAAGGTCTCAAATCCATCCTTACAAGTGTGATCAATGGTGTGAATTGATAAGTATTGGGATGCTTTAACGGTTTGAGATCCGATGGTGAGGAGTTAATCTTACAAATTAAGGGTCATGATTGAAAGATATTTGATTCCCTAAACCCTCCGATCTCTCTTGGTTATTTCTTGGTCTACCCGATCTCTTACTATGGTTGGCAGATTTGGGACCTCCTATCCCGATCTCTTAACCCAACTCCATTCGCGTCTGATCTCTTCTCACTTCCTGACTTCCATCCTGTCTTTTCTCCATATCCGGTCTATATTTGTCAACCTCGAATAATGGTGAAGCATTTAATTCTCCACTTACCGATGAGCCGCTTTGAGTTCTACAAGCATTAAATGCCCAGGCCTATACATACGAGGGGAGTAACCCTGTCATTTTCACAATCCACCTTTCCTTCTCTGGTAAATTTTCGATGTGTTTTCTTTCTGGACCTTGTTTTCCTGGTAAAAATTCTCATCGTGACAACCGCTTCGATCTTTTTTCGATATCCTTCTTTGCCTATCGCTTGAAAATGGACAATACCAACGATCAGAGAATTATGAGAACATCACTTGATGACGGCGAGGGAACCAAACTAATTGACCTATCAGGGTCCAAAATGACTACCGTGTCGATCTTTGATCGGGTTTTCAGTGCAAACCTCAAGCCGATCGCGTATCAGGGGACTACTAATTTCAATCTTGATGTCTGTGACCGCCTCTTGAAGTTCATTTAGCTCTTAACCATCTCAGGGGTCTCGATTGTAGCTCAGTTATGGTCGATGACATCGATGATGACACCGAGCTTTCCATAGTCTTTACCATAGTTGACGAGAGCTACCTTTCCGATATCCACGTATCTCTTAAATGGCATCTTGAGATCGGGAGGAGTCCAAACCGTGGGAGCAAGATAGGTAGAGTGTAGGGTAAGGGACATTTGTAATTGCTGATATGAAGAGATCGTCCAAATGATGTAATCTGACCTTTTGAAAATGAAATGGACTTTTATTTAAAGTTGACTTTACTTATTCTATTTTTATTTTATTTTATCTTTATTATTCGCATTGCATTAATCGTTTTTCCGATCTCTAATAACTGTGTCCGATCTGATCCATAATCGAACCAAATTCCATCGATCTCTTCCGTCCGAATCCCATTGCTACCCGCTCTATGGTCACTCTTCGCAACCGACCTTATTTATCCCATCTCCTCCCTATGCTTCTGAAATTTTCCTATGACGCAAAATTAAAATGACTGGATTTTCGCTAATCGATTTGTCACCTAAGGCCTCGTGGACATTTAATGCTCGAACGAGTATAAATAGGAAGGGGGGAGGGTAGTCATTCACACACTATGCCATTTTCAATTTCTCCAAGCAACCCAATGCTCTCTCTCAGTTTCTGCATTTATCGGAGCTGATTTAACTTTGGTAAGGGCCTTAATCTTTTTCTGGTCAAATTTATCTTTGTTCTTCGAAAATGAGTGGCACCGAAGGTCAAAGAGTTGCAAGCCCTCCTTCCGTTCACATTTCATGGACTTCGAAAGAAGATAATGCGACAGGGCCAAGTGGGTGATCTGAACCTACTAAAGCCATCATTCCGATCTCTAATCAGCTAGCCGGGTCAAAACAAGCACAAGCTTGGCCACAAGGAAAGAAATGTGACACCCCTTACCCGTCTACAGTGTCGCCGAGCGAGATATGCCACACAGTATGCCGAAGCACCATATCTTATTTCATTACAATTTACTCTTTCTTAATTTATTTGTTTATTCATTTATTAGTCACTAAGTGAAATTTATGTCATTTAATTTATTTATTGAAATTATGAATTAATTTAAGGTTCCGAAAATTTTACAGAAAATCCGACAGAGTGCTGGCTAAAAATGAAGAAAACAGTTCTTCGAAATCTGTGAAAAACACTCCTAAATTTTCTTTCATTCACAAACTCCAAATAATTTCAACACAAAGTCATCACAATTCATCAAATCTCAACACTTCTCAATATTTCAAACCAAATCTCAACACTTCTCAACATTTCAAACTCAAAATTTCAATTTCATTCCATGCATGAATAATTACATACTTATATTTACAAAGGAATGTTCAAATTCATTAACTCATAATATGTATAATAATTACAGAAGTTTATCATTTACATGACAAAATGCAGATCTAATACAAAATTTAAAATACGAAATGAAGCCTAACAATCCTACCAAATGCACTGCTGGTCGAAGTACCATAAAATGCAAAATGCAGATCCAAGTCTGATTCCCAGTTTATGGTCTACTGGGCTCGCACTCCGTATCTCCAGTACCTACGTGATGGAAAATCCAATGCGCTAAGCATTTATGCTTAGTGGTGCTATAATACAAGAAAATATAATATACAAATAAAAGTAAAAATTCCCTAGTTATTGTGCTTATAAGAAAATAAATAATTACTAAATTATTGTTTAGTTGAAGACTAATTACATCTTATGATATTAACTCTTCCTAGCATTTTATTAATCGTTCTCATGATGATTTTGAGCCTCTTTTTATTGAAATCATTCTTGTTCTTTATCTTGATATTTAATTTTCTTACTTCCTTTAATAATCAATTCAATTACATTTATACTTTTTCATGCCCAAGTAACCTATACAAATTGACAGGACTGGATAAACAGGTAAACTAGCACTGGGTACCAAGTACCTCGGGTCGTCACACCATCGATCATAATGTGTCTCCCGGTGTGTAACAGAACAGCTGATAAACCGTCATAGAAATCGAGCACAAGGCCAAGTATCATAATAGTGTTAGAATGGCTAAAAGCCATAAAATCATATAATGGCCACATAAGCCATAAATCACAGAATGACTGATGCCATATGCAGTACTACTATCAGAACCCTATTGGCATGTCAACTTATTCAAACCAATCGCACTAGGCCTACTAGGGCATATTACAATTTTAAATATGAAAAATCTTTGTGATTGAAGTTCAATAGTTACTATTCATCCCATTAGTCAACTAAAATGTTGACTTTTTCATAGACAATAGGTATATTAGTCCTAATATCACCAATATACCACATTTTGTATTCTAAAATTGTTGGCATTGGTTGCCAATACCATTTCAAAGCTTATTGTTTGTTATTTAAAATTTTTCAGATTTCATACCTTAAGTTTACTGTTCCATTGGTCATTGCTACAGTGGAAATTTGATAAAATTTTCTTCATGAAAATTGTTCCTTTATGTGTCTTCTTTAATTTTCTTTTTGGATCACTCTATTTGGAGTTTCCTAGCTCAAGTTATGCTAATTTTAGCAAAGTTGGCCGGATTGGTATCTACCCAGGATTTCTGGGCAAAATCCCATTCTGACAAATTTGGTGTCCTAATTTCATTAAGTTATAGTCAGAATTTGGAGTTGTGTTCTTCATGAAAGTTTTCCTAAATTGTCTAAGCTTTTCATTGATATAAATTTCAGATCAATTGGACTTTTCTACACTGAGTTATGACCAAATGAACAGTGTGACCAAATGAACAAACACTGTTCATTTGGTCATTTTGCCCAGGGCATAATGTGTGTTACCCATATTAGGTCAAGTTAGGTTGGTTTTCTGGGCATCATTTCTTCATAAAAAATATTACATTATGTGTCTAATTTCAACTTCAATTGGCCTTGCACCAATTGAGGCTACCCAAATTCAATTAAAGCCCTCCAAACACCTTGGACTCCAATGGTCCAAAATCAGTCACAAAGGGCAGCCACACCAATTCACCATCCAATGCCATCAATTGCCTCATTTTATGGTCAAACCTTACTAAATGGTCATTAATTGATCTTAAAAATGTTCCTCAATCATCACATGAGCAAAATCCTAATTTGCTCAAAACCCTAAATTCCCAAATTTTTAATTCTTGCATTTCTACCAACAAATCAAGTTCTAACCATGCAATTCATGTCCAGGGCAGCCTAAATACCAAATTAATTCAAAGAAAACCATCAAAACCTTACCCTTCACTTGGCTGCCAAAAATGGAGGTATACATAATCATTAATTTCATATAAATTTCTCTCATTTTGTAGCTCAATTTTTTTGTCCCTAAACATAAATTTCAAAAAGAAAGCAAAGAATTGGTCACTAACCTCTTTGAGCAGAATTTTTCCCAAGCCTAAACTTCACTTTTCTTGATTTTCTTGGCTGCCAAACACCTTCCCAAGAGGTAAGGACAATTTTTAATAAAGAGAACTTAGGGTTTAGTGGTGAAAAATCAAGGTTTGGAAAAGAGAGAGATGAAAGCTTCTTCAATGGAGGTGAGGAAAAGGCAGGCTGCCGGCTGGTTGAAGAAGACAATCTGATTTCTTTTTATTTTTATCCCTATTTATTTAGTTTTTATCTTCTTTAAATAGTTGTCAAACTCCCATTGGTTAGAATTTTAATTGGTTAGGAAATTTTATTTTAAGTATTTATTTATCATGGCTTATCTTCATTTAACTTTGTTGTATTTTATTTCTAAAATTTTTCCTTAATTTTTTTTACACTTATTTGAATTATTTATGACTCCTCACTCTAGTCTAAATACAATTCCAAACATTCTAGCTATCCGGACAGACCTTAGTTACCGAAATAGTAGAATGTACGGTTAGGCTAAAGTGAAGGTGTTATAGAAAATCTACTCGTGGATGAACTGCCATCGGTCCTCAGAGAAGCCGAACTCCAATCCATTAGCTAAGAATACAACCTCCCAATCGACTCATTCAAGCTTATCAAATGCCATGGGAACTTTTGAGCCGATCATTTCTTTGACAAAACCGACCTGATCATGGTGTGTGAAGAATAATTGAAAGCCAAGCTTCAGTTTCCCTTGGATTAATTTTATAGAGACATTCTGAATTTCCACCAAGTCAGTGTTGCTTAAGTGCATCCGAATTCTTAGCGGACTATGCTGGCTTTCAGTGGTCTTTGCCTAGCTAAGGGACTTGAGTCCACAGTGAAGGTTTTTGCTGAACTACACCGGCTTACTCCGTGAAAAGATGATGAATATTAGTTTTTTCAAGCAAAGTCAAACTGTGGGCTCTTCACCGATCTCCCTTCCTTGCTAAAGAACTGAAAAGATCAATTTTTCATATTTAGGAGTAAAGATCCTAATGGTTTCGAGTGCGTTCCACGTAGCTAGAATTATTTGGTCCCCAAAGCAGCTAAGAAGATCACTCTGAACGATGTCGAGGATGCCATGGTGAAGGAATTGAATAACCAGGCGATCACTCATAAATATTCGTGTCCAGAGATGACTATAGTTGAAGTACAATGGTGGATGATGTGAGTGATCGCCCGTGAAAACTATGAGTTGCAACTCTCTGACCTTGGCCTTGGGATCGGTAAAACCTAGACCTTAGGTCTTCTAGTCTTAGCAAACTCACTAACTTATTTTATGTGCAGGTATGGTAGGGCCGAAACCACAAAGGAGAGTCGCAAGGGGAAGAGGGAGCTCACCCAAAAAGTGTTGGAGATGAAAGAAGCCACTGCTGCTACTCAAGCTCAGAGATAGGCTTTGGTGGAAGTGCAGAGCTCTCCATTTTGACCTCAAGAACGATCAACCTCAGAAGTAGAGGTCATCACCTCGGAGCCTCCTATTCGACCTACTAAACCTCTTCCTCCACCTCTGGTCTCTTCAAATGCAGAGGGCAGTTCTTCTGGACCAGTCATCCTGGCTGCTCAACCGCTTTCCTGGGCCACTCAGGTTCTACTTCAATCACTGGAGAGAAACCGCTCAGTTCGAGGAAATCCTGATCTGGTTAAAGTCTTGGGCGCTTCAATCTATTTTCCGGAAGATAGGACTCGAATGGCCCAGGATAGCATCGAAGATCTTCTGACTCAGACAATGAGTTTGGGCTTGGAGGCGATTGCGAACTAGTAAGTGATCAGAGAGAAGGCCCATCTCTTAAGGAGGGAGATCATCAAGGCAGTCTAGGATGCGGCAGCTGTAAAGACCCAACTCTCGGCTGCTAATGATTAGCTCGCTGACTTTGAAGGCCAGGTGAGGTCTTATGAGGAAAGAACAGCTCAGCTGGAGAGGGAGCTTGAAGACAAACAGGCCTGCCGATCTGGCCCAATTCTCTAAAGAGATAAAGGCCAAGGAGGACGAAGCTCTGATGAAGGAAGTCGGTGCCTATGTGAACGCCCATAGCAATCTTCTAGTCGAGCTAATGAAGTGCTACCCAGAAGAAGACTTCACTTGGTTGGAGAAGCTTGCCCCGAGTGTTGAGGCCGAGAGTGAAGAGGAAAAAGAGAGAGAGGAAGGAGAGAATATTGAAAATGTACCTGAAGAGCAGGCTAGGGAAGACCCTCTTGCTGAATGACTTTGTATTTTATGAAATGAATTAAGTTTTTCTTTTGATCAATCCTTGATGAGATCGGAAAGTATCAAACCAAGATTGCATGAGTACTGAACTCCTAAGCGATTGAATAAAATCAAGCATAGAACTTGAGATCGGTTATTAATCATTCTAAGGCCACTTAAAGAGATCATAAGAACATTACTCGCGAACATGAGACCGGAAGACCTTGTGACCGAGTATCGATTGAAACTTTGAAACATTTGAAGAATGAATTGTAAAATTGTAAAGATTTCTTTTTTTTTTTTTAAATGACTTGAGATCCGCTCCTAGTGAAAATAACTTATTAGGGTCGGGTCAATTATTTAGAGATCGGATAAGATATTAACTTGGTTAAGAAATACTTGAACAATTTGAGTGAGATGCCTGATCGCGAAATTACCCACAATTTGGGATTTTGAACGCAGAGAGATCGAAAGACAGCAAAATGTAAAATTAGGTGTTCCGAAGATCCGACACCAATCTGAACAGGTTGAGTAGAGACGAAGAGATCGGAGAAAATTTGATTTGAATGTACATGAGGTCGAATAAACTTGGAATTTATTATTTGCCTGGGGGTTAACTTAGATTATCACCATTTCAGAGAAAATGACCTGTAGTCAGGAAATTGGCTGAGATCGGATAAAACACTAAAATGGGAGATCAACCAAATTGCAACCCTTACTAAAAAAATTATATATTAATTACACAAGTTATGCATTTGTAGGTCAACCAAAATATGGTGTCTACAATTAGTATGAACTTAAATGATCTATTATATAAGTGAGAAAATAAAAATTTTTATTGATTTGGAGCTAAGAAGATTATGGTGTCTCAAAGATTTCTCCATAGTATCACAGTTGGACAAGCGTAAGTAATAAGACTAATTGAACGTGTATCTTGCTTGTGCTTCAGAAAAAGCATTAGGAGACTAATATAACCCTGTATATAATTAATATAGTTAATTAAAAGTTAAAGTTAATCTCCCACGGTAAGTGGCTAATCTGTCCAATTATATATTTACACTTTTCTTTTTGTCCTTTTTTTTTTTGGAAATGATTAAAAAATAAAAAATTATTGCAACCTAAAATGCATGATTCATGCTTAAAAGTATACATTTTTTTTTTTATAATCAAAATTTTTATTAATAGGTCAGAAAAAACTTAGCATCAAAGGACCAACTACACCCCAACCCATAGGTCACTCCAAAATAACCAACCTAGAACCAATAATGCTAAATGAAAAAACCTGACCAAAAAGTATGTCAAATCTCTGAATGCTGATAAAAAAACGGACGAACACATGAGGGAGCAAGCCTTGCTAAACAAAACACAACAGACCTGAACGACAAAATGTGTAAATCAAAAGACTTAAAAGTGTACAGATTCACCAACATAAAATGAGAAACATGTATTTTTGCAGGGTTTTTCTTTTTTTCCTAAGATAACATATTATTTTAGTTAAGCATTGGCAGTCGGATAAGAGGAATCCATGGCAATTCCACACAAGCGTTCCTTAGCAAATACATCTTTATGCATCCTTATGTATCCTTGCTCACCCCAATCTGCGCCCCATGAATTCTTGACAAGCCAATATTTGGTTCCATCACTGATAGTACCATACCCTACTGCTGTTACACCATGGTTTAGGATGTTTCCACATTCTCCTTTGAAAACACCAGAAGAGTAGAACTGAAAAGACAATCCACCAGCATCAATGGAGACAGACACAGGTTGCTGTGCTACTGCCTTCATCAGTGATGCCTCACTGTTAGCAGGAACCGTTTCATAGCCAGTGATCTTAGCAATAAGGGAAGCCTCCTTGTTGGGGTTACAAGTTCCATTAGTTCCTTTGTAAGGATAATTAGCTTCACTGGTGATGCCTTGGTTTTCGATTATGAACTTGAATCCATCTTCCATGTAACCACCATTACAGCCTTCATCCTTACCTTTAGTGTCACAATCTACGAGCTCTTGCTCGGATAAAGAGATCAATTTACCAGTAGTTATTTTGTGGATCCCCTCAATGGCTGCCACTGTTGAGAAAGCCCAGCAACACCCTGTACAAAATTAATAAGCATGGTACCAATTAATAAGAGAGGTTTCGAATTCGAGCCTTAATCAGAGTCAAATGAAAAAGAAAGAATCACGTAAGTGAAAATAATTAATGTGAGTTTTCTTGTGCCATACCACAGTCGCCTTGATCCTTGACAGGGGTAACAGCTCCTTGCTTTCTCCAGTCCATGCTAGCAGGCAAACCGGTCACATTTGCATACTTAAATGAGGTTGCTTTCATTGATCTTGTCTGTTCCGACCTCCTGTATCCATTATGGGAAGCCTTGAACTCATCATTGGATAAGTCTGCAAATTTGTTAATCCTGAGCTTGTAGGATTTATTCCCCGCAGCATTAAAGGACTCTATGAACTTAACATTGTGCTTGAATATCTCGAAGCGTCTTTCTTTCTCTGCCTTATCCCTGTAAACCCTTCCATATTTTTTCATCCACAGCTCATGTCTCTCATGAATGGATGAAGACTGATCATGGAGATATAGCTTTCGAGACGAGACTAGATCAGCCATAATGAAGATCGAAAGAGCAATCAACAAACATTGCATTTTCCAAACTGATGCCATTGTTTATGATTAGTTGATGGATGTGTCTGAACTTTGAACTAGTAGAACTAAACTAAGGATTTGCTTTGTGAATCAATAAGAGCTAGCTTCTGGCTTTTATAGATTCTTGAAGTAACTAGCAAAATGGGATGTGATTTTGGTCTTTGGTTGTGTGCCTCGTAATTAGCTTTGGTGTATGGTTATTTATTTACTAAATAAAAACAAACCGCAGAATTTCACTCCTTTTACTAAATAGGATGGCTTGATCCTATCTCGGCTCGCAACTCTTTATTTTTTTTTAAATAAAAATGTAAATTTTGTAAAGTTTCATTAATTCTTAGTTGGCTAGCTCTCTACTGGCTTCGTTGAGACATTCAAATGGCGAAAAAAATGGGGGAGAGATGGACTATTTTTTCCTTCTACTTATATTTGAGAGTTTACAAGTCTAAAGATTGACTAAAACTCATTAATAGAGAATGGGGAATTTATCCCTTCTTAGTTCTAACCTAGAAGCAATTAATAGAATTTCATTATAATTTTCAATATAAGCTAGAATTAAACTATAATTATTTCACGTGAAGTATTAACTAAACATCTTTATTAGTAATTAGCATAGTATGCATGGTGTGTGTGTATATATATATATATATATATATATATATATATATATGAATATAATGGCTATAAGTTTTTTATAATGGCCATAAGTTATTTTTTATTTATAATAATAATAATAATGGCTATTATTATTATTATTATTATTATTATTATTATTATTATTATTATTATTATTATTATTATTATTATTATTATTATTTTAAAATAATAATAAAGTAAATTAATATTTATTAAATATATAAAAGGGAGAGAGGAAACATTTAAGTATTGGTAAACATGCACTACAAGAAAAGTTAAAAATAACTACGAAAATTACCGACTACAAAATTTCGTGGGTAATTTACCGACGAATTACCGACGCTTTACCGACGAAAAGAGAAATAAAATTTAAACTAATTTTTACCGACTAAATTACTGACTAATTACCGACTAAAACTTTACCGACGATGTAATTTCGTAGGTAAAAGTGGTGCCTAACATTAGCGGCAAAAGTAGCGACCAAATAATAAAAATAACGACCAAATGTTTGGTCGGTAATTACCAACGAAACGCTTTTCGTAGGTAATAGTAAGAACAAAATATAAAATAAAATTTTAAAAACAATACCTACGAAAAATTTTTCGTCGGTAATTACCAACAAAAAGTTTTTCGTAGGTAATATTAAGAAAAAAATAGAGAAGAAAATTTCAAAAAAGCTAAAAAATTTTACTTACGAATTTTTTTCGTCTGTAATTACCAACAAAATGTTTTTCGTAGGTAATATTAAGGAGAAAATAGAGAAGAAAAAATCTAAAAAGCTTGAAAAAATTTTAGCGACGAATTTTTTTCGTCGGTAATTACCAACGAAACGCTTTTCGTTGGTAATATTAAGGAGAAAATAGAAAATAATTTTTTTAAAAAAAATACCTACGAAAAATTTGTCGTCGGTAATTACCAACGAAAAATTTTTCGTAGGTAATATTAAGACAAAATAGAGAAGAAAATTTCTTAAAAACTAAAAAAAATACCTACGAAAAATTTTTCGTCGGTAATTACCAACGAAAAGCTTTTTGTAGGTAATATTAAGGAGAAAATAGGGAAAAAAATCTAAAAAACTAAAAAAATTTTACCTACGAAAAAATTTTAGTCGGTAATTACCAACGAAAAGCTTTTCGTAGGTAATATTTAGGAGAAAATAGAGAAAAAAAATTCTAAAAAACTAAAAAAATTTTACCTACGAAAAGTATTTAGTCGGTAATTACCAACGAAATACTTTTCGTAGGTAATATTAAGGAGAAAATAGGGAAAAAATTTTAAAAAACTAAAAAAATTTTACCTCTGAAAAATTTTAGTCGGTAATTACCAACGAAAAGCTTTTCGTAGGTAATATTTAGGAGAAAATAGAGAAAAAAAATTCTAAAAAACTTAAAAAATTTTAGCTACGAATTGTTTTCGTCGGTAATTACCAACGAAACGATTTTCGTAGGTAATATTAAGGAGAAATTGAAAATAAAATTTTAAAAAAATACCTACGAAATATATTTAGTCGGTAATTCGTCGGTAAATCACAAAAAATGTGAAATTCCCACATCGTTTGAGAATAGATTTGAGGGTAGTGAGTTTGTCTATAAAAGGAGAACTACCCTCCAACATAGAGCAATTGTGGCATAGTCACATATATGGGGTCTACGTTGGGCTCCACTAGTAATTTTTTTTAAGTCAATTAAATCTTAAAAAATTATAAATTAAAATAATTAATAATTAATATTTAATTTAAAAATTAAAAAATTAAAAAATTAATTTTAAAATTTTAAATTAAATTAAATTAAATTAAATTAAAATTAAAATTACATTTTAAATTAAATTAAATTTAAAAGTTAATTTAAATTAAAAAAAATAAAAATTAAATTAAATTAAAAATTAATGATTAAATTAAAAAATATTAAATAAAAATTAGCTACGAAAATTTGTTTTCGTCGGTAATTACCAACGAAAAATTTTATCGGTAAATAGTCGGTAATTTATAAGAGCAAAATCTCCTACGAAATTACCTACAAAAAAATTTAAATTTACCTACAAAATAATTTGTCGGTAAATTTAGCGACAACATTTTTTTCGTCGGTAAAAATTACCTACGCTAGTATTTGTGGACGAAAAAATTTCGTCGGTAATTCGTCGGTAATCACTGATTACCTACGAAATTTTAGTATATTTGGTCGATAATTTTTGTAGCTATTTTTTTAATTTCTTGTAGTGATGAATCTTAATTCTAGTGCCACTGACATTTTCAAATTAAAAAATTAGAGAATATGATAATGTGTGATAATTATATTTAATAATTATATATTATAGCTGTTTAGAAAATACTGAAAAATTTTAATGTTGATTTTTCTCATTTTTTAAAAAAATTTAAAAATTAATGTATATGCGTTACCTTTAATAATTCAATATGTTTAAAAGAAAATTTAATTATTAATTTCTCATAAAAATTTAAATATCTCCTAATGCTTTGTTCTAATTTAGAGCAGATATTTTAAAAGAAATTAAACTTTCTGTTTTGGCAATAATTGGAGAGTCAAGATAATATTCGTTAAATTTTAAAATTAAACACCTTGGATTGGCAAATAATTAACAATTAAATGCTAAATTTAATTTCAGTAAATGTGTTTAAAAATACTTCACTAAATGGTTTTTATTTTCCTTAAAAGTAAATATGGGTCTTGATTAGGAAACCTCCCTATAAATGATAATTATATATAGTAATTAATACTTTTCTATCATTTAAATTTATAAGATCAAATTAGTTAAAAATTATATTTAGAAAATTAAATTATATAATAGTTGCATATTACTACTAAATTATCATTAATAAATTTAATTAAAAATTACCACTTGGCATAAATGTAATAGATTTAAAATCCTATCTTCTCTTGAATTTGTTTAATAAAAATTTAAACCACCTCTTCATCAAGAAGCAAAATGGAGCATATATAAAATTAGTATATGTGTTTGTTGGGCATAATTAATAAATTAGTCAAATTAATTCTTAGTTTTTCCTATATAACAATAATAATAATAATAACTTATTATAGTATTAATGTGTAATAATTAAATAATTTATAACTTATATATATATAATTAGAGAATTAATAACTTAATCATAATTTAAAGAAATTATATAATTAGTTAATAAAAAAATAGAGAGAATTTAATGAAATTACTTGGCATATATATATATATAATTTAAAAAATTTTCTAAATAATAATAAAAAAATGTAACATGATTAAAATTAACCAAAGTAGGTAGTCCATACATTCTACTATTCGAACGGCTAACGTCTGTTCAGATAGCTATGATGTCTGAAACTACACTTAAACTAGAGTGAGGAGACATAAATTAACTGAATAAAGATCAAGAAAAATTAAGAAAAAATAAAAGAAATTAAATGTTAATAAGTTAAAGGAGCCAGAGTCACGGTGATGGGTGACCATAGTGGAAAGCGACTGTGAAGACAGTTGCCGATTTCAAATCTATGAGGAACCCTATGAAAAAAATATTTTGGATCAAATTGAAGGTTTTATGAGGATTGAATGACATTAAAAATGTCAAAAAAAATTCAAGAAAATTAGCCAGTCGGCAAAGGGAAATTATAAACCAACAAGCATAACGAATGACATTTTGGTCATTTTACCATCAGAGTGGAATTTTGACCTAAATGTCAATCAAAATGAGAGAGAATAAAACTTTAAAAATAAATTAAAAATCAAGAATTTGTGTAGTGGAAATGAGTAGAGGAAATAAGAAAAGAAAAGAAATTTAAATAACCTTTACTACATAGCATGACCTAAGGTGATGTAATTAAAATTTTTAACCAATGGAAATTTAACAACTACAAAAGGGGATAAGAAGAGAATTAAAGGGATTAAAATTAACAAAAAGATTTTATCTTCTTCTTCTTCACTTACCATGGCCGAACCTCTCTCCATATAGGTCCCTCCATTTTCTTTCTTCAAAGCTTGATTTTCCCTAAGCTTTCCACCCCAAAACCCTAAGTCATCTTCACTAAAAACTCACCCCACACCATAGGGAAGATAGTGGCTACTAAGGAAGTGAAGGAAACTGGAGTTTTAGCAAAGTGAAGAAGTGGTCCATAAGGTTAGTGCACTACCCTTACTTCCTTTCTTCTCTAAGTATGGTAAACATGCTAGATGAGTTGAAAATTTGCATGAAATCAAAGAAATGGATAAGTATAAGAGGGAGAGAAATTTCGGCAGCCTTGATAAACTAAAGTAGGTTGAGTTTAATTAGTATTAAAACTTGTTTATGGATGGTATTTGGTGTATATATATGATGGCTAAGATGATTGGCATGAGATTGTAAACTTTGGATTAGGGTTTTGACCTAATTATTGGGGCTTTTGTGTTATTGCTTGAAATTGGCATATTGAGATGATTGGTTGATTATTAGAAGTCTTATGTATGTCAAATGAAGTTTGGGAGATTGGAGGAATTGAAATTTGGGAGTGTACATTTTCATGCGGGTTTGGGACTTATAAGTCCAGTGTGTATGTTGAGCTATAACTTGAATTGTATTGCTCCAATTGGTATGAGGCTAATTAGAGATGAAACTAAGGTCAAAATGCCCCATTTTTCATGCAGAAACCATGCCCAAAAACTATTTCCAAATTGACCTAATTACTAGTTGAATTCAGACGACCATAATTTAAATCCAGAAAAATGACCAAATGAACAGTACGTATTCAAATGGCCATAACTTCCTCTAGAAATGTCAAAATGACCTGATTTTTATACCATTGGAAAGGTTGGACATAGGAGCATAACTCTCATGAAGAACACAGAACCCAGAATTGCCTCTAACCAAATCAATTTGCTAGCAAATATTAGGTCAACAAAACTGTCCAGAACCAAACTGTCCAAAAATTCTGAATTTAGGCCTACCCGACCAGTTTTAGTAGAAATGCCATAACTTGTCCTACAAAATTGCAAATGAAACGAAACTAGTGCCAAAATTTTTATAAGACATAGATCTACAACTTTGATATTTTGACCAAAACCCAGAACCTAATGGAACTAGGCCAATTAGCTAGGACAATTTAGCATACCAAAACCTGAAATGAATCAAATAACCATTTAACTCCAGAACAGTGTTCATATTATAACTTTTAGTAGAAAACTCCAAATGGGATGAGCCTAACAGTTCTGGAAACCTAAGAAATAGGGCTCCAACTTTGGTTTAGAAACTTTTCTCAAATTTTGAGTGTAAGAACCCTAAAATGGGAGACAAAGCCACTAACCTGAATCTGGAATCCTGTAGATACAACATACCTGAGTCTAGGCCAGTTAAATTGCTATAATTAATTCTAAAAAACCTGAAAAATTGTAATTCAAAATTTTGAGTAATCATAAGACATAGAGTAATAACTTCTATGAAGAACATTAGACTTAAAAGTGGCTGTAACATGTCCAGTTAATTAGACAAAATTGACTCCAGAATCTGCCTAATTCTGGACCCAGAAAGAAACAGTGAACCAGTTATGGTTATTTGACCATAACTTGAGTTCTAAAACTCTAAATGATATGAATCAAAAAGGAAAACAAAGATAAGACATAGAGGAACAACTTCCTTGAAGGAAGTGTGGCCAAACAATGGCCACATCTTAACCAATTTGTTAGGTGAATTTAAGACATCGAATATGGACCTTGAGAAAGGTCCATAAAATGACTTGTTATATGATATGAAGTTAATCAAAATGAGTTGCTAAACACATAAGTCATGAAAATACACTTGGGACCTATGTTCCCATTATTAATGACATGAAAATAATATAAAGTATAGATAGTACATGAAGTGACATAATAACATGTTATGAACCCCTAATAGTACATAGCATAAAATATTAAAACTAAAAATACCATTTTGCCCAAAGTATACCTACACTTATTTATATAGCATGGATCGATTAGTATACCAATTAGGGACTATAGATTGCAGTACTGCCCACAGGAATAATCATTGATAGACAATATATGTCTGATATGATTCTTCTACAGGTTTTATGTATGCCCGTTGGCCATTGTGCCTATTATGATTTCTGGCTTTATGCCTACCTACTGGCCTTGTGCCTGACATGACAGATGTATACATGTTAGACATACGAATGTTTAATTAGTATACTCCCGTGTATCCAGTTTTTATAGTCTGTTATAGGTTACTTGGGCTCAAAGATGAGTATTACACTTTAAATTTAAATAAGTACATGAAGAGATCACTATTATGGATTTAATAAGACTGAATATAAAATATATAAATAAAAAGATTTCGATAAATTATTTACTCCCAAAGTTTTGCAAATAAGTAATTAATTCAAAAATTTAGGAAATTTTATATGAAATAATTATTTCAATTATTAGTTATTTTTATTTCAATTATTGCACCACTTAGCAGAAATGTTTAGCACGATGGATTGTTTCCTCGTGTAGGTATGGGAGATCAGCAGTAGCAATAGAGCCTAGACAGGATTTTGATCAGATCTGATACAGTGTAGGTTGTCACCTCATCAGTTATTTTGGTAGAGCTCATGTATATATTAGATGTTGCATTTTGATCATTGTACATAAGTAAATATTGTAAATCATTTTAAGATATGTAATTAAATTTTTAGATTGTATATAATTTGTACATTACTGTATGTAAATTTTATATGAATGAAATGAAGAATTTTATTTACTTGAAATGATTATGAACAATGACGTGATGATAATTATGATGACATGATATGACATATGGAAATGTGAAATGGATATGAGTTTTTAACATGTAAATTATGGAAACAGCCATATGCTAATAAAATAGAGGAGGCTCTGTCTGGGTCTCCACAAAAATAAATTATGATAAAAAAAAATCTACACGTGGGATAATATGAATAAATGGATATTAAATTAATAATATACATGACAAGATAAGATAGGGTGCTCCTACACCGAATGTAGCACACCTTGCTTGACTACACAGTAGATAGGTAAGGGGTGTTACAAGAACTCTCCCTTAATAATATGAGGACCTTGAGAAAGACTCTCCATCGGGTCCCAATATAGAATTCGGGGTTCTTGGAAGGACTCTCCCATGAACCGATTACTGAAATGTGTGATATATTTACTTATAATATTCTGTAAAGTAAGTGCTGGGGTTATCAAGGAATGGACTCTCTCCCGATCTCCCCAATTTTTAATACTGAACAGGTACATAAAATTCTAGACTACGGGAATGTAACAGCCCGATCCTTTTCCAGTTAGTATTGTCCGCTTTGGCCCATGGACCTCACGGATTTGTCCCTTGGGAGGTTTCATTCCCAAAAGCGCGCTGACCAGGTGAGGAAGGCTCCCACATATATGGCCCAAATCTTTTCTTCCCGTTTCCGATGTGGGACACGAAGTTTCGACCCCAGTGCGTAGCTGGTTGAACAAGCATGTCCCAACCCCATCCCTGGGTCATGACAAGCCCACCAGCTTCCGCCTGGTGCGTCCTCGCACCACACACCGTACTAGAGGGAGTCCAGCTCTGATACCAAATGTGGCACTTCTTGCTCGGCTATATAATAGACGAGTAAGGGGCGTCACATTTAGTGGTATCAGAGCCAGGTTTCGATGTAGAAATTTTATATATATATATATATATATATTATTTCTGTGGAGACCCGGACAGATCCTCCTCTGTTTTATTAGCATCTGGTGGGTTCCACTATCACGTGTTAACATATTCATAGTCATCTCACATATTTCCATATCATATTTTCTTTTATCATATCATTCACAACTATTTATGAGATCTCAAAATGAAGTGTCATCTATTGCATTCATATGGAAATTTATAGATAATAAATTATAAGTTTTCATTTCAAGTCCAAAATAAAATACATCATAAACTAGTAATTACATCATGACTAGACATAATGAACCAAAATACTAGTCTACACATGGGCCCTATCAAAATACAAAAGACTGATGAGGTGACTCTGATCGGTGGCAGACCTGGTCGTAACTCTGTCCGAATACTACTGTGGCGGCTGATCTTGATACGCTCTGATGGAAAATCAACGCGCTAAGCATAACGCTTAGTGGTGCATAATTTATAATAACAATAATTAAACAATTGAAATAATATTTACAAATCATAAATTCTAGGTCTTTTATATTTTTTTTATTACACTTTGGAATCAATTAAAATTATTGGGGTCTTTCCTATTTACTTATTGTATATTCAGTATTAATTAATTATTATCAATGCCCAAGAAACCTATAACAAATTATAAAAGCTGGATACACCGGAGTATACGGGTTAGACAGCCATATGTCTACCCCAGTATACATCCATGGGCACGAGGCGGTATCGCACGAGACCATTGTCGAGCTTGTAAAGCCAGAAATAAAGTAGGCACAATGGCCAATGGGTAGGCATATAGCCTGTAGAACAATCATATCAGACATATATTGTCAGTTCATGATTTGCTCTATAAGCAGTACTGCTATCTGTGGTCCCTAATTGGTATACCAATTTATCCAAACTAAATAAATAAGTCTAGGTATACTATGGGCAATTAAACATTTTTAATTATTTTAGCACTGTTCACTGTTACTATTTTCTAATACTATTCATTGGTACCATTAATTTCATATTAATGGGACATTAGTCCCAATTTACATATTCATATCATTTTTAATATTTAATTATCCTTATGAGTATTTTAATTATCATATATAGCATTTTTCCCATGAACCTTTCTTTAGGTTCATGTTGATGTGTTATCTTTATCTAGGAATTTGACTAGGTTAGGATGTCTATTTAGTCACACTTCCTTCATAACAATTGTTCCTCTATGTTTAAACTTGAATTTCAGTTTTTGAATCACTGAATTTGGACTTATAGAACTCAAGTTATGGTCAAAATACCATAACTGGTCCCTTTGCCTCTAAGCTGTCCAGAATTTACAATTTCTAGTCAATAAACTTTGACCAGTCATTTGATCATTTTATTGTCATTTTTAGACTTAGGTTCCTTCACAAGATATGTTCCTCTATGTCTTAGGGACTCCCAGGTACAATTTCATAATTTTTCAAGCTTGGTATAGTGAGTTATGGTCAATGTATTAACCTGGACTCTCAGTCCTATAAGGGCAAAAATCAACTTCAGGGCAGTATGTTTGACCCTCTTTTTAGGGTCTTTACACTTAGAATTTGGCAAAGGTGTCTAAATCAATATTGTATCCCTAAGTATCATGTTTCTAGATCATATTGGCAAATCTCAAATGGAATTTCCTAGTGGGAGTTATGGCCAAATGAACACACAGGTATCAAATGGCATTCTGGGTTCAACTTAACATTTTCTAGATTTCAATTCCTAACTTTGGCTAATATTTTCCCTAGGATGCAATGCTTTCTAGAGCTTGGTCGAAACATAAAAATTGTTGTGCTATGTCTTATAAAACTTTTGGCACTAGTTTCACTCAATTTGCAGCTTTGGAGACCAAGTTATGGCATTTTTGCCAAAACTGGTCAAGCATACCAAAGGAAAAGTATTTTGGACAATTTCTGGGTTGGCAGTTTTAGTGACTCAACTTTTGCTAACAATTTGATTTAGTTAAAAGTAAAACTGGGTTAAGTGGTCTTCATGAAAAGTGTAGCCCTATGTCTAGACTTTCCATTGGTAAAATTTTAGGTCATTTGGACAAGTATAGAGAGAGTTATGACCAAATGAACATGTACTGTTCATTTAGTCATTTTCTGGGTTGGCAGTTTCAGTGACCCAACTTGTGCTAATAATTTGAATTGGTTAAAGGCAAAACTGGGTTAAGTGGTCTTCATGAAAAGTGTAGCCCTATGTCTAAACTTTCCATGGGTGAAATGTTAGGTCATTTGGACCAGTATAGAGAGAGTTATGACCAAATGAACACGTGCTGTTCATTTGGTCATTTTCTGGGTTGGGTGCAGGGAAATCCGAATTTGGGCAGTATTTAGCTCAAGTTTTGGACAGAATTTGGGCATGGTTTCTTCATGGAAAATGGGCTATTTTGGGTCTAGTTTCACCTCCAATTGGCCTCATACCAATTGGGGTCACACAATTTTATTTATGACCTAAAATGTACACTGCCCTCAACAAACACAACCTGCAGAAAATTAACACTTCCAAAACTCAATATCCTCCAACTTCCTTACTTCAATTTGCATGCAATACACTTCTATAAGCAACAATCTCATCCCAATAGGTCAATTTCAACATTTTACACAAAGTCCTCAACATTTACACAAACTCTAGTTTTCAAAGTTTCAAATTTACACAATCAAACACCCAAACATTTTAACTAATTACACATTCTCATGGAACCATTTTTCATCACTTGAAAGCAATAAACTTCAAGTTCCATGGCTGCCAAAAATTCAAGGGTTCTTTCCTCTAGATTTTCTTTTTGTTTTAATGGTATTTATGCTTAACTAAACATGCTTTTCATGTTTAATAAAGAGAAGAAGAGGGATTAGTGCACTAACCTCTTGGGTAACTTGTTAAACTTCAACTTTTCTTCTTCTTTTCACTATCAATGGCTTCCTTATGGAGTGGGCTAAATTTTTAATGAAGGGGTCTATGGGTTTTGGTGAGGAGGAAGCTTGGAAAATCAAGCTTTAGGGAAGACAAAAATGGAGGGAGAGAGCTCCCATGGTGGACGGCAAGGAGAGAGAGAGAGAGAGAGAGAGAAGAGGGAAGAAGAAGATGGTTGGTGGGGTTTTGTCTCTTGTGGGTATTTATATATATACATTTATGTGTACTTTATTGTTTTTAAATTTCATAAATCTATTTCCTTTCTTTTCTTTTCTTTCCTTTTTTTTTCTTTTCTTTTTCTTTCTCTTCTCATTTTTCAAATTCAAATTCATAAATTTAATTTATGTTATTTATTTTATTTCCTAATTTTAATTTGACATTTATGTCAAAATTCACCTCTATGGGTGAAATGACCAAAATGCCCTTCATGGTGCATATCGGGTTATTTTTATTATTTTTGTACCAAATAAATAAATTCTCTAAATTTTATTTTATTTTCTCAAAATTTTTCCTACATTTTTTTTAATATTTATTTCATTAATTTATGCCTCCTCACTATAGTTTAAGTGTAGTTCCAGATATTTTAATTGTCCGAACAGACATTAGTCATCAGAACAGTAAAATGTACGGACTACCTTTGGTGAGGACGTTACAGGGAATCCATGGAAAGGACTCTCTCCCGATCTCCCCAATTTTATGCTTAATAGGTTTATAAAATTCCATACTATGGGAATTCAATGAAAGGACTCTCTCTTGATCTCCCAATTTAATACCGAACAATTTTATAAAATATAAAACTATAGGAATTCTTGGAAAAGACTCCCTCTCGATCTCTTTATTTTACATCGAACAATTAACTAAGGAAATCCGAGAAAGGACTCTCTCCCGATCCCTCTAATTGAATACTGAGCAATTTATATAAAATGATAGGAATTTTAGGAAAGGACTCTCTCCTGATCCCTCTATTTTGAAAAGTGAGTTTTAAAAATCGCAGACGTTGAGTCGAACTCTTTCTTGATCCCCTTCTAAAGAACAGGAATAAGAATAGTGTGTTACGCGTGTAATTCCTCGATCTCTTTATCATCCGAACTTTCTTGGTTTCTGATCTCATAACTTATGGTCCAAGTTCGTCTCGGTTTCCAATCTTGTAACTTATTGTCCAAACTCATCTCGGTTTCTGATCTCATAACCTATTGTCCGAGCTCGTCTTGGTTTCCCGTCTCATAACTTATTGTCTGAGCTTGTTTCGATTCCCGATCTCCTATTAATCATCCGAACCTTTCTATATCTACTTGAACTACTTCTATTTATCTCAATTATTTTTCCCTTTAATTAGATCAGAACTCTCTAAGTCATCACCTCCATCTGTACTCTTTATAGTACTTACGAAATTCCCGTAACTTTTTGTAATGGCCCGGCCCACTAGTGATATTATCCGCTCTGGGCCGAAGCCCTCACGGTTTTTAAAACGCGTCACTAGGAGTTACGAACCACCAACTTATAAACCCAGCATCTCTCCCGTGTTTTGCCGATGTGGAATTTGCCTAGGGTGTTACAATCCACCCCCCTTATGGGACTCGCTGAGGTTTGCCCCACCATCGCTCAAGGTTGCACGCGGAGCGGCTCTGATACCACAAATGTAATGGCCCGGCCCACTAGTGATATTGTCCGCTCTGGGCAGAAGCCCTCACGGTTTTTAAAATGCGTCACTAGGAGTTACGAACCACCAACTTATAAACCAAGCATCTCTCCCGTGTTTTGTCGATGTAGGATTTGCCTAGCATGTTACACTTTTATATCACCCGAACTTTTATTCTCATACTAAATAAAGATAAAAATAAAATTGAAAATAAAAATAAAATTCTTTGAGGACTCAGATGGCCCAGGATAGCATCGAAGATCTTCTGACTCAGACAATGAGTTTGGGCTTGGAGGTGATTGCGAACTAGCAAGTGATCCGAGAGAAGGCCCATCTCTTAAGGAGGGAGATCATCAAGGCAGTACAGGATGCGGCAGCTGTAAAGACCCAACTCTCAGCTGCTAATGATCGGCTCACTGACTTTGAAGGCCAGGTGAGGTCTTATGAGGAAAGAACAGCTCAGCTGGAGAGGGAGCTTGAAGACAAACGGGCCTGCCGATCTGGCCCAATTCTCTAAAGAGATAAAGGCCAAGGAGGACGAAGCTCTGGTGAAGGAAGTCGGTGCCTATGTGAACGCCCATAGCGATCTTCTAGTCAAGCTAATGAAGCGCTACCCAGAAGAAGACTTCACTTGGTTGGAGAAGCTTGCCCCTGGTGTTGAGGCCGAGAGTGAAGAGGAAAAAGAGAGAGAGGAAGGAGAGAATATTGAAAATGTACCTGAAGAGCAGGCTAGGGAAGACCCTCTTGCTGAATGACTTTGTATTTTATGAAATGAATTAAGTTTTTCTTTTGATCAATCCTTGATGAGATCGGAAAGTATCAAACCAAGTTTGCATGAGTACTGAACTCCTAAGCGATTGAATAAAATCAAACATAGAACTTGAGAGCGGTTATTAATCATTCTAAGGCCACTTAAAGAGATCGGAAGAACATTACTCGCGAACATGAGACCGGAAGACCTTGTGACCGAGTATCGATTGAAACTTTGAAACATTTGAAGAATGAATTGTAAAATTGTAAAGATTTCTTTCTTTTTTTTTTTTTTAAATGACTTGAGATCCGCTCCTAGTGAAAATAACTTATTAGGGTCGGGACAATTATTTAGAGATCGGATAAGATATTAACTTGGTTAAGAAATACTTGAACAATTTGAGCGAGATGTCTGATCGCGAAATTACCCACAATTTGGGATTTTGAACGCAGAGAGATCGAAAGACAGCAAAATGTAAAATCAGGTGTTCCGAAGATCCAACACCAATCTGTACAGGTTGAGTAGAGACGGAAAGATCGGAGAAAATTTGATTTGAATGTACATGAGGTCGAATAAACTTGGAATTTATTATTTGCCTGGGGGGTAACTTAGATTATCACCATTTCAGAGAAAATGACCTGTAGTCAGGTAATTGGTTGAGATCGGATAAAACACTAAAATGGGAGATCAACTAAATTGCAACCCTTGTTAAAAAAATTATATATTAATTACACGAGTTATGCATTTGTAGGTCGACCAAAATATGGTGTCTACAATTAGTATGAACTTAAATGATCTATTATATAAGTGAGAAAATAAAAATTTTTATTGATTTGGAGCTAAGAAGATTATGGTGTCTCAAAGATTTCTCCATAGTATCACAGTTGGACAAGCGTAATTAATAAGACTAATTGAACGTGTATCTTGCTTGTGCTTCAGAAAAAGCATTAGGAGACTAATATAACCCTGTATATAATTAATATAGTTAATTAAAAGTTAAAGTTAATCTCCCACGGTAAGTGGCTAATCTGTCCAATTATATATTTACACTTTTCTTTTTGTCCTTTTTTTTTGGAAATGATTAAAAAATAAAAATTATTGCAACCTAAAATGCATGATTCATGCTTAAAAGTATACATTTTTTTTTTATAATCAAAATTTTTATTAATAGGTCAGAAAAAACTTAGCATCAAAGGACCAACTACACCCCAACCCATAGGTCTCTCCAAAATAACCAACCTAGAACCAATAATGCTAAATGAAAAAACCTGACCAAAAAGTATGTCAAATCTCTGAATACTGATAAAAAACGGACCAAGACATGAGGAAGCAAGCCTTGCTAAACAAAACACAGCAGACCTGAACGACAAAATGTGTAAATCACAAGACTTAAAAGTGTACAGATTCACCAACATAAAATGAGAAACATGTATTTTTGCAGGGTTTTTTTCTTTTTTTCCTAAGATAACATATTATTTTAGTTAAGCATTGGCAGTCGGATAAGAGGAATCCATGGCAATTCCACACAAGCCTTCCTTAGCAAATACATCTTTATGCATCCTTATGTATCCTTGCTCACCCCAATCTGCGCCCCATGAATTCTTGACAAGCCAATATTTGGTTCCATCACTGGTAGTACCATACCCTACTGCTGTTACACCATGGTTTAGGATGTTTCCACATTCTCCTTTGAAAACACCAGAAGAGTAGAACTGAAAAGACAATCCACCAGCATCAATGGAGACAGACACAGGTTGCTGTGCTACTGCCTTCATCAGTGATGCCTCACTGTTAGCAGGAACCGTTTCATAGCCAGTGATCTTAGCAATAAGGGAAGCCTCCTTGTTGGGGTTACAAGTTCCATTAGTTCCTTTGTAAGGATAATTAGCTTCACTGGTGATGCCTTGGTTTTCCATTATGAACTTGAATCCATCTTCCATGTAACCACCATTACAGCCTTCATCCTTACCTTTAGTGTCACAATCTACGAGCTCTTGCTCGGATAAAGAGATCAATTTACCTGTAGTTATTTTGTGGATCCCCTCAATGGCTGCCACTGTTGAGAAAGCCCAGCAACACCCTGTACAAAATTAATAAGCATGGTACCAATTAATAAGAGAGGTTTCGAATTCGAGCCTTAATCAGAGTCAAATGAAAAAGAAAGAATCACGTAAGTGAAAATAATTAATGTGAGTTTTCTTGTGCCATACCACAGTCGCCTTGATCCTTGACAGGGGTAACAGCTCCTTGCTTTCTCCAGTCCATGCTAGCAGGCAAACCGGTCACATTTGCATACTTAAATGAGGTTGCTTTCATTGATCTTGTCTGTTCCGACCTCCTGTATCCATTATGGGAAGCCTTGAACTCATCATTGGATAAGTCTGCAAATTTGTTAATCCTGAGCTTGTAGGATTTATTCCCCGCAGCATTAAAGGACTCTATGAACTTAACATTGTGCTTGAATATCTCGAAGCGTCTTTCTTTCTCTGCCTTATCCCTGTAAACCCTTCCATATTTTTTCATCCACAGCTCATGTCTCTCATGAATGGATGAAGACTGATCATGGAGATATAGCTTTCGAGACGAGACTAGATCAGCCATAATGAAGATCGAAAGAGCAATCAACAAACATTGCATTTTCCAAACTGATGCCATTGTTTATGATTAGTTGATGGATGTGTCTGAACTTTGAACTAGTAGAACTAAACTAAGGATTTGCTTTGTGAATCAACAAGAGCTAGCTTCTGGCTTTTATAGATTCTTGAAGTAACTAGCAAAATGGGATGTGATTTTGGTCTTTGGTTGTGTGCCTTGTAATTAGCTTTGGTGTATGGTTATTTATTTACTAAATAAAAACAAACCGCAGAATTTCACTCCTTTTACTAAATAGGATGGCTTGATCCTATCTCGGCTCGCAACTCTTTATTTTTTTTTAAATAAAAATGTAAATTTTGTAAAGTTTCATTAATTCTTAGTTGGCTAGCTCTCTACTGGCTTCGTTGAGACATTCAAATGGCGAAAAAAATGGGGGAGAGATGGACTATTTTTTCCTTCTACTTATATTTGAGAGTTTACAAGTCTAAAGATTGACTAAAACTCATTAGTAGAGAATGGGGAATTTATCCCTTCTTAGTTCTAACCTAGAAGCAATTAATAGAATTTCATTATAATTTTTAATATAAGCTAGAATTAAACTATAATTATTTCACGTGAAGTATTAACTAAACATCTTTATTAGTAATTAGCATAGTATGCATGGTGTGTGTATATATATATATATATATATATGAATATAATGGCTATAAGTTTTTTATAATGGCCATAAGTTATTTTTTATTTATAATAATAATAATAATGGCTATAATGGCTATAATTATTATTATTATTATTATTATTATTATTATTATTATTATTATTAAATCATTTTAAAATAATAATAAAGTAAATTAATATTTATTAAATATATAAAAGGGAGAGAGGAAACATTTAAGTATTGATAAACATGAATCTTAATTTTAGTGCCACTGACATTTTCAAATTAAAAAATTAGAGAATATGATAATGTGTGATAATTATATTTAATAATTATATATTATAGCTGTTTAGAAAATACTGAAAAATTTTAATATTGATTTTTCTCATTTTTTAAAAAAATTTAAAAATTAATGTATAAGCGTTACCTTTAATAATTCAATATGTTTAAAAGAAAATTTAATTATTAATTTCTCATAAAAATTTAAATATCTCCTAATGCTTTGTTCTAATTTAGAGCAGATATTTTAAAAGAAATTAAACTTTCTGTTTTGGCAATAATTGGAGAGTCAAGATAATATTCGTTAAATTTTAAAATTAAACACCTTGGATTGGCAAATAATTAACAATTAAATGCTAAATTTAATTTCAGTAAATCTGTTTAAAAATACTTCACTAAATGGTTTTTATTTTCCTTAAAAGTAAATGTGGGTCTTGATTAGGAAACCTCCTTATAAATGATAATTATATTTAGTAATTAATACTTTTCCATCATTTAAATTTATAAGATCAAATTAGTTAAAAATTATATTTGGAAAATTAAATTATATAATGGTTGCATATTACAACTGTTTAGGAAATATATAAAAAATTATCATTAATAAATTTAATTAAAAATTACCACTTGGCATAAATGTAATAGATTTAAAATCCTATCTTCTCTTGAATTTGTTTAATAAAAATTTAAACCACCTCTTCATCAAGAAGCGAAATGGAGCATATATAAAATTAGCATATGTGTTTGTTGGGTATAATTAATAAATTAGTCAAATTAATTCTTAGTTTTTCCTATATAACAATAATAATAATAATAATAACTTATTATAGTATTAATGTGTAATAATTAAATAATTTATAACTTATATATATATAATTAGAGAATTAATAACTTAATCATAATTTAAAGAAATTATATAATTAGTTAATAAAAAAATAGAGAGAATTTAATGAAATTACTTGGCATATATATATATATATATAATTTAAAAAATTTTCTAAATAATAATAAAACAATGTAACATGATTAAAATTAACCAAAGTAATAATAACAATTATATATTAATTATACTATAAAAAATATCAAAAAATAATGAAAATTGAATATTAAAATAAATTTCTTTTTTACCATAACTATAAAAATAAATTTTTATTTCATTTTTTTCGTAATTCATTACATATAGCATTCAATATATATATATATATATATATATATATATATATATATATATATATATTAAATTATATTAAAATTTATTAAATATATTAAAAAGAGAGATTGCAGAATATTTAGCTCCATATGATTATTTTTATAATATAATTTTAAATTATTTTATTAATTTTAAGATATATAATTCTTAAATTTTTATAATTAAATAAAATAATTAAAAATTTAAGAATCAGTAAATAAGAAATTATAATAATATTTTTAATTAGTTAGTTATGAAAATTATGATAAGAATTTAAAAAATGAACAAAAGGAAATATTTAGTATAAAAGACAATAATTACTATGATTATAAAATATAATAATTTCTATATTGTAAGTATTGCATGGTAAAATTATGAGAAAATATTTTCACATGGCAAATTCTCTTCTTGGAATATAACATAGCAGCATGCTGCTTTATATAGATATATAGATTATTATATTAGCATATAACACAATAAAATTTTATTAATATAATATAATCAGGAAAGAAAATAGATGTGTACTAATTCAATGGATTTTTTTTTCTCAAAATTCAGTTTATTATGAGCTTTTTATATATATATATATATATATATATATATATGAAAAGTGCAATTATTTAGATATTTTACGTTATATATCTCTTTATTTATGGCATTAACCTAAAACATTTAAATAATTTGAACATCAAATCTGAAATGTGAATGATGCATATATTTCTAAACTATAAATTCTAGCAATGGAGCTGTAGGGCTCGTCTAATTCAGAACTTCAAAGTAATAATTTGGTTTATTTGTTTTTCTTTTGTTTAAAAAAATAATTTGGCAATAATATTTGCTAATAATATTTAAAATTTATATTCGTAGATAACTTTTCTTTATATTTTTTTAAAAAGCAGTGAAGAAGTTATTTGACCTTAAACCATGTGATGATAGCCTAAGACTAACACTCACTTGATTTAAGTGTAGCGTGATTTATTAATATATTAAATTGTATTGTATAATATAATTTTTATTATTAACATGTTTGAAAAAATGATATAGTATATAATAGTTTAATAACATTTTTCTTATTTAGTTAGAGAATATGGTATTGTAAAATAAATATTAAATTACTAATATGCTTTTATTTTTGTTTTAAATATATAAATAGTTATTATATAAAATAGGAATATAAAAATTTAAAATCATCTTATATCACCAATAAACCTACTATAAAATAATGTTATGAAGCCATCATTTTATAACTCAGAATTACCATTTTTCAGAAATAATCTAAACAGAGAAATATATTATACTAAATAATATGAAACCAAGATAAATCATCATCCAAACAAGGAGTAAGTGATTTCATGTTTTCTTTTCTTAATTATTTATTTTATTCTAATTGAATTCAAATTCGATATTTTACAATTTTAAACACAATTCTAATATTACTGAGTTAAAACTCATTAGTAAAACTATAAATTAACGATCGAAATTTTATTTTAAACTAGCCTAATTTTTAATTAAATATTAAAATCTTAATTGTTCATTTAAAATTTGATGATTAGTGTCGCAAGGGTTTTACAGTCGCCAGATGACTCTCACCGAAGCGGAAAAAATGAGGAGTCGCCACTTTAATTTTAAGGGAAATTAAAGAAAACCATTTGTAAAAATAAAGTTTGCAAAAACCACTTCTAAAACAAAGATTCTAAGTTCGGAGACCATGCACGGGTGGGAAAGGTGTTAGGTACCCCACCTCGTCCCTTAAATGGGGTAAACAGATTTAACGATGTGCTCTTCATAATTTAAGATCGATAATTTTTGGAGTTAGAATTATGATGTTGGTCCCTGTTATTAATAAAAGGAACATTTAATATTTCACCTTCTTGGGTTTCCCAGGAACACAAGTATATAGGATGACTCGACAATGAATTGATGTTGTGTTTGTTTAATTAGTTATGTATTTGTTAAATTCCTCCCTTCTTGAATTAGGACTCTAATTCCGAAGAGGGGTTATTTGGTCCCTAAAGACTCATAATGAGTGAGGAGGACTCTCAGCTCACATATTATATATCTCATCATTAGCATTCAAATAACTGAGGATGTAGTGTGTGTAGTGAATATACAAGAACCATTATGGGTATAGATTTTCATTCCTTTTAATTAGGACTCTAATTCAAAAGGGATATGTTAATTAAAACCTAGAGAGTTCCCTATATTAATTAAGACTCTCAGTTAATGAAAGGAGGTCTCATCATCGGCATAATTATTGGAAAAACTTTTACCCATATCATTTCATGTAAAGTTATTTGATATTTTGCAATAATAGTGCTTTATTTAACTAAGCCGATCTGGAGGAAGAACTGTAACGCCCTCACTTTAGGTAGTCCGTATATTCTACTGTTCGAACAGCTAACGTCTGTTCGGATAGCCATGATGTCTGAAACTACACTTAAACTAGAGTGAGGAGACATAAATTAACTGAATAAAGATCAAGAAAAATTAAGGAAAAATAAAAGAAATTAAATGTTAATAAGTTAAAGGAGCCAGAGTCACGGTGATGGGTGACCATAGTGGGAAGCGACTGTGAAGACAGTTGCCGACCCCAAATCTACGAGGAACCCTATGAAAAAAATATTTTGGATCAAATTGAAGGTTTTATGAGGATTGAATGACATTAAAAATATCAAAAAAAATTCAAGAAAATTAGCCAGTCGGCAAAGGGAAATTATAAACCAACAAGCATAACGAATGACATTTTGGTCATTTCACCATCAGAGTGGAATTTTGACCTAAATGTCAATCAAAATGAGAGAGAATAAAACTTTAAAAATAAATTAAAAATCAAGAATTTGTGTAGTGGAAATGAGTAGAGGAAATAAGAAAAGAAAAGAAATTTAAATAACCTTTACTACATAGCATGACCTAAGGTGATGTAATTAAAATTTTTAACCAATGGAAATTTAAAAACTACAAAAGGGGATAAGAAGAGAATTAAAGGGATTAAAATTAACAAAAAGATTTTATCTTCTTCTTCTTCACTTACCATGGCCGAACCTCTCTCCACATAGCTCCCTCCATTTTCTTTCTTCAAAGCTTGATTTTCCCTAAGCTTTCCACCCCAAAACCCTAAGTCATCTTCACTAAAAACTCACCCCACACCATAAGGAAGATAGTGGCTACTAAGGAAGTGAAGGAAATTGGAGTTTTAGCAAAGTGAAGAAGTGGTCCATAAGGTTAGTGCACTACCCTTACTTCCTTTCTTCTCTAAGTATGGTAAACATGCTAGATGAGTTGAAAATTTGCATAAAATCAAAGAAATGGATAAGTATAAGAGGGAGAGAAATTTTGGCAGCCTTGATAAACTAAAGTAGGTTGAGTTTAATTAGTATTAAAACTTGTTTATGGATGGTATTTGGTGTATATATATGATGGCTAAGATGATTGGCATGAGATTGTAAACTTTGGATTAGGGTTTTGACCTAATTATTGGGGCTTTTGTGTTATTGCTTGAAATTGGCATGTTGAGATGATTGGTTGATTATTAGAAGTGCTATGTATGTCAAATGAAGTTTGGGAGATTGGAGGAATTGAAATTTGGGAGTGCACATTTTCATGCGGGTTTGGGACTTATAAGTCCAGTGTGTATGTTGAGCTATAACTTGAATTGTATTGCTCCAATTGGTTTGAGGCCAATTAGAGATGAAACTAAGGTCAAAATGCCCCATTTTTCATGCAAAAACCATGCTCAAAAACTGTTTCCAAATTGACCTAATTACTGGTTGAATTCGGACGACCATAATTTAAATCCAGAAAAATGACCAAATAAACAGTACATTTTCAAATGGCCATAACTTCATCTAGAAATGTCAAAATGACCTGATTTTTATACCATTGGAAAGGTTGGACATAGGAGCATAACTCTCATGAAGAACACAGAACCCAGAATTGCCTCTAACCAAATCAATTTGCTAGCAAATATTAGGTCAACAAAACTGTCCAGAACCAAACTGTCCAAAAATTCTGAATTTGGGCCTACCCCACCAGTTTTAGTAGAAATGCCATAACTTGTCCTATAAAATTGCAAATAAAACGAAACTAGCCAAAATTTTTATAAGACATAGACCTACAACTTTGATATTTGACCAAAACTCAGAACCTAATGGAACTAGGCCAATTAACTAGGACAATTTAGCATACCAAAACCTGAAATGAATCAAATAACCATTTAACTCCAGAACAGTGTTCATATTATAACTTTTAGTAGAAAACTCCAAATGGGATGAGCCTAATAGTTCTGGAAACCTAAGAAACAGGGCTCCAACTTTAGTTTTGAAATGTTTCTCAAATTTTGAGTGTAAGAACCCTAAAATGGGAGACAAAGCTACTAACCTGAATCTAGAATCCTGTAGATACAATGTACCTCAGTCTAGGCCAGTTAAATTGCTATAATTAATTCTAAAAAACATGAAAAATTGTAATTCAAAATTTTGTGTAATCATAAGACATAGAGTAACAACTTCTATGAAGAATATTAGGCTTAAAGGTGGCTGTAACATGTCCAATTAATTAGACAAAATTGACACCATAATCTGCCTAATTCTGGACCGAGAAAGAAACAGTGAACCAATTGTGGTTATTTGACCATAACTTGAGTTTTAAAACTCTAAATGATATGAATCAAAAAGGAAAACAAAGATAAGACATAGAGGAACAACTTCCTTGAAGGAAGTGTGGCCAAACAGTGGCCACATCTTAACCAATTTGTTAGGTGAATTTAAGACATCGAATCTGGACCTTGAGAAAGGTTCATAAAATGACTTGTTATATGATATGAAGTTAATCAAAATGAGTTGCTAAACACATAAGTCATATGAAAATACACTTGGGACCTATGTTCCCATTATTAATGACATGAAAATGATATAAAGTATAGATAGTACATGAAGTGACATAATAACATGTTATGAACCCCTAATAGTACATAGCATAAAATATTAAAACTATAAGTGCTTAAAAATACCATTTTGCCCAAAGTATACCTACACTTATTTATATAGCATGGATCGATTAGTATACCAATTAGGGACTATAGATTGCAGTACTGCCCACAGGAATAATCATTGATAGACAATATATGTCTGATATGATTCTTCTACAGGTTTTATGCCTGCCCATTGGCCATTGTGCCTATTATGATTTTTGGCTTTATGCCTACCTACTGGCCTTGTGCCTGACATGACAGATGTATACATGTTAGACATACGGATGTTTAATTAGTATACTCCCGTGTATCCAGTTTTTATAGTCTGTCATAGGTTACTTGGGCTCAAAGATGAGTATTACACTTTAAATTTAAATAAGTACATGAAGAGATCACTATTATGGATTTAATAAGACTGAATATAAAATATATAAATAAAAAGATTCCGATAAATTATTTACTCCCAAAGTTTTGCAAATAAGTAATTAATTCAAAATTTTAGGAAATTTTATATGAAATAATTATTTCAATTATTAGTTATTTTTATTTCAATTATTGCACCACTTAGCAGAAATGTTTAGCATGATGGATTGTTTCCTCGTCTAGGTATGGGAGATCAGCACCAGCAGCAGAGCCTAGACAAGATTTTGATCAGATCTGATACAGTGTAGGTTGTCACCTCATTAGTTATTTTGGTAGAGCTCATCTATATATTAGATGTTGCATTTTGATTATTGTACATAAGTAAATATTGTAAATCATTTTAAGATATGTAATTAAATTTTTAGATTGTATGTAATTTGTACATTACTATATGTAAATTTTATATAAATGAAATGAAGAATTTTATTTACTTGAAATAATTATGAACAATGACGTGATGAGAATTATGATGACATGATATGACATATGGAAATGTGAAATGGATATGAGTTTTTAACATGTAAATTATGGAAACAGCCATACGCTAATAAAATAGTGGAGGCTCTGTCTGGGTCTCCACAAAAATAAATTGTGATAAAAAAAAATCTACACATAGGATAATATAAATAAATGGACATTAAATTAATAATATACATGACAAGACAAGATAGGGTGCTCCTACACCGAATGTAGCACACCTTACTTGACTACATAGTAGACAGGTAAGGGGTGTTATAAGAACTCTCCCTTAATAATATGAGGACCTTGAGAAAGACTCTCCATCGGGTCCCAATATAGAATTCGGGGTTCTTGGAAGGACTCTCCCATGAACCGATTACTGAAATGTGTGATATATTTGTTTATAATATTCTGTAAAATAAGTGCTGGGGTTGTCAAGGAATGGACTCTCTCCCGATCTCCCCAATTTTTAATACCGAACAGGTTCATAAAATTCTACACTATGGGAATCCAAGGAAAGGACTCTCTCCCGATCTCCCCAATTTTATGCTGAATAGGTTTATAAAATTCCATACTATGGGAATTCAATGAAAGGACTCTCTCCCAATCTCCCAATTTAATATTGAACAATTTTATAAAATATAATACTGCAGGAATTCTAGGAAAAGACTCTCTCCCGATCTCCCAATTTAATACCGAACAATTTTATAAAATATAAAACTATAGGAATTCTAGGAAAAGACTCTCTCCCGATCTCTTTATTTTACATCGAACAATTAACTAAGGGAATCCGAGAAAGGACTCTCTCCCGATCCCTCTAATTGAATACTAAGCAATTTATATAAAATGATAGGAATTTTAGGAAAGGACTCTCTCCTGATCCCTCTATTTTGAAAAGTGAGTTTTAAAAATCGCAGACGTTGAGCCGAACTCTTTCTCGATCCCCTTCTAAAGAACAGGAATAAGAATAGTGTGTTACACGAGTAATTCCTCGATCTCTTTATCATCCGAACTTTCTTAGTTTATGATCTCATAACTTATGGTCCAAGTTCGTCTCGGTTTCCAATCTCGTAACTTATTGTCCAAACTCATCTCGGTTTCTGATCTCATAACCTATTGTTCAAGCTCATCTCGGTTTCCCGTCTCATAACTTATTGTCTGAGCTTGTTTCGATTCCCGATCTCCTATTAATCATCCGAACCTTTCTATATCTACTTGAACTACTTCTATTTATCTCAATTATTTTTCCCTTTAATTAGATCAGAACTCTCTATGTCATCACCTCCATCTGTACTCTTTACAGTACTTAGGAAATTCTTGTAACTTTTATATCACTAGAACTTTTATTCTCATACTAAATAAAGATAAAAATAAAAATAAAAATAAAAATAAAATTCTTTGAGGTGGCGCGGACGTCACAATAGGAAGCCAAAGGTAATATTTGTGAGATAAGTCAACTTGGTACTATCCTATCCTGAAAGTTTGGTATAACATGGTATCTTAAAAGTTCTTACATCATGAACACCGGTTAGTTATATTTAGAGAATAATAGATTAAAACGCTTACTTGTGGAGAGCTGAAGTGATGGAAGGGCCAATACCGATGTCCCACAAAGCTGGAACTGCTAAAGCTGGGGTGACAAAGTGACTTGAGCTACCGAAGAGGATGAAAACAAGATCTTGATGACGAACTGAGATTGGGCCTTTAAGATAGTGCTCGAGTATTGAGGATATGGATTGCTATGTTAGTAGCTCTAGTGATAAGATCCTTTAGAAAACTTGTGTCTGAAGTCTCTAAAAACCTTAAGAGCTTCAGAATGAAGGTGATAAGGCTACAACAATATTTATTTCAGAGATTTCTCCAAGAACAATGATTTTTCTCCTCTCTTCCCCCCTTTTCTATAGTATTGCATACAGGTATTTATAGAAGACAGGTGCCCCAAATGAAGGGTTAGGATTTCAACAAGAAGGGATAAGGAGTCTAGATTCAAAAGGACATGATCCGACATCTTAGAATTAAAGAGAATCAAAATTGAAGGTTGGGATTTGTTTCAAAATTTCTGTCTTTCATTCTCTAATCCAATGGTCAGGAATCTTGCCTTACAGAATTGATCCAAGGGCTAGGAATGAAAAGTGCCAAATTAGTTATTTACTTTTAATCTGAAGGTCTCAAATCCATCCTTACAAGTGTGATCAATGGTGTGAATTGAGAAGTACTGGGATGCTTTAACCGTTTGAGATCCGAAGGTGAGGAGTTAATCTTACAAATTAAGGGTCATGATTGAAAGCGATTAGATTCCCCAAACCCTCTGATCTCTCTTGGTTATTTCTTGGTCTACCTGATCTCTTACCATGCTTGGCAGATTTAGGACCTCCTATCCCGATCTCTTAATCCAACTCCTTTCGCATCTGATATTTTCTCACTTCCTGACTTCCATCCTGTCTTTTCTCCATATCCGGTCTATATCTGTAAACCTTAAATAATGGTGAAGCATTTAATTCTCCACTTACTAATGAGCCACATCGAGTTTTGCAAGCATTAAATGCCCAAGCCTATATATACGAGGGGAGTAACCCTATCATTTTTACAATTCACCTTTCCTTCTCTAGTAAATTTTCTGATGTGTTTTCTTTCTGGACCTTATTTTCTCAGTAAAAATTCTCATAATGACAACCACTTCGATCTTTTTCAGATAACCTTCTTTGCCCATTGCCTGAAAATGGAAAATACCGGCTATCAGAGAATTATGAGAACATCACCTGATGATGGCGAGGGAACCGGACTAATTGACCGATCAGGGTTCAAAATGACTACCGTGTCGATCTCTGATAGGGTTTTCAGTGCAAACCTCAGGCCGATCCAGAACAAGGGGACTACTAATTTCAATCTTAATATCGGTGACCGCTTCTTAAAGTTCATTTGGCTCCTAACCATCTCAAGGGTCCCGATTGTAGCTTGGTTCTAGTCGATGACATCGACGATGACACCGAGCTTCCCACAGTCTTTACCATAGTTGACGAGAGCTACCTTCCCGATATCCACGTATCTCTTAAATGACATCTTGAGATCAAGAGGAGTCCAAACCGTGGGAGCAAGATAGGTAGAGTGTAGGGTAAGGGACATTTGTAATTGCTGATCTGAAGAGATTGTCCAAATGATGTAATCTTACCTTTTGAAAATGAAATGGACTTTTATTTAAAGTTGACTTTACTTATTTTGTTTTTATTTTATTTTATCTTTATTATTCGCATTGCATTAATCATTTTTCTGATCTCTAATAACTATGTCCGATCTGATCCATAATCGAACTCAAATTCAATCGATCTGTTCTGTTCGAATCCCATTGCTATTTGCTCTATGGTCACTCTCCGCAACTGACCTTATTTGTCCGATCTCCTCCTTATGCTTCTGGAATTTTCCTATGACGCAAAATCGAAATGACTGGATTTTCGCTAACCGATGTGTCACCTAAGGCCTCATGGACATTTAATGCTCAAACGAGTATAAATAGGAAGGGGGGGGGGGGGTGGCAGTTATTCACACACTTATGCCATTTTCAATTTCTCCAAGCAACCCGATGCTCTCTCTCAGCTTTTACATTTTTCGACGATGATTTGTACTCTGGTAAGGGCCTTAATCTTTTTCTGGTCAAATTTATCTTTGTTCTTTGAAAATGAGTGGCACCAAAGGTTAAAAAGTTGCAAGCCCCACTTCCGTTCACATTTCATGGACTTCGAAAGAAGGCGATGCGACCGGGCTAAGTGGGTGATCTGAACCTACTACAGCCATCATTCTGATCTCTAATCAGCTAGCCGGGTCAAAACAAGCACAAGCTTCAGCCACTAGGAAAGAAAATCTACTCGTGGATGAATTGCCATCAGTCCTCAAAGAAGCCAAACTCTAATCCATTAGCCAAGAATACAACCTCTCGATTGACTCTTTCAAGCTTATCAGGTGCCATGGGAACCTTCAAGCCGATCATTTCTTTGACGAAACCGACCTGATCATGGTATATGAATAACAATTAAAAACCGGGCTTCGGTTTCCCTTAGATGAATTTTATAGAAACATTCTGAATTTCCATCTAGTCAGTGTTGCTCAAGTGCATCTTAATTCTTGGCGGACTATGGTGGCTTTTAGAGGTCTTTGCCAAGCTAAGGGACTTGAGCCCACAGTGAAGGTTTTTGCTAAACTACACTGGCTTGCTCAGAGAAAAGATGATGAATATTGATTTTTCCAAGCAAAGCTGAACTGCGAGCTCTTTGCCAAACTGCGAAGAACTAGAAAGATCGATTTTTCATATTTAGGAGTAAAGATCCTAATGGTTTTGAGGGCATTCCACGTAGCTGGAATTATTTGGTCCCCAAAGCAGCCAAGAAGATGACTCTGAACGATGTCGAGGAGCCATAGTGAAGGAATTGAAGAACCAGGCGATCACTCACAAATATTCGTGTTCGGACGTGATTATGGCTGAACTAAAATGGTGGATGATGTGAGTGATCGCCGCAAAAACTAGGAGTTACAACTCTCTAACCTCAGCCCTGGGATCGGTAAAACCTGGACCTTAGGTCTTCTAGCGTTATTTTATGTGTAGGTATGGCAGGGGGCGAAACCGCAAAAGAAAGTCGCAAGTGGAAGAGGAAGCTCGCTCGAAAAGTGTTAGAGATGAAAGAAGCCACTGCTACTGCTCAAGCTTAGAGACAGGCCTTGGTGGAACTACAGAGCTTTTTATTTCGACCTCAGAAGTAGAGGTCGTCACCTCGGAGCCTCCTATTCGACCTACTGAACCTCCTCCTCCACCTTCGGTCTCTTCAAATGCAGAGCATCAAGTACCAGCTGGGTTGTTACATCCACTACCAGTACCAGAGTAGAAATGGGAGAGAATAATTATGGATTTTACGATGGGACTTCCGAGGAAACAGAATAGCCATGATGCAGTATGGGTCATTGTTGATAGATAACTAAGTCTACTCATTTTCTGCCAGTCCAGATGGACTACAGTTTAGAAAGATTGGCCAAGTTGTACATTGATGAGATAGTAAGACTGCATGGAGTGCCAGTATCCATTGTATCTAACAGAGATCCTAGGTTCACTTCTAGATTCTGGGGTAGTCTTCAGAAAGCCCTTGGAACTATATTGAACTTCAAAGACAAAGATTCCACCCACGCATGATGGCCAGTCTGAGAGGGTAATTCAGATTTTGGAGGACATGCTACGGGCTTGTGTGATTGAGTTTGAGGGCAGTTGGGACACACACTTGCCTCTGATTGAGTTTGCTTATAACAATAGCTACCAATCAAGCATTGGGATGCCTCCATATGAAGCTCTATATGGCAAAAAATGTAGAACTCCCTTGTGTTGGGATAAAGTGGGCGAAAGGAAGATGATTGGGCCCGAAATTATTCAGCAGACTGAGGAAAACATTAGATTGATTAGAGATAGACTCAAGGCTGCATCAGATCGTCAAAAGTCCTACATAGATCTGAAGAGAAGGGATATTGAATATGCAGTGGGTGAGAAAGTATTCCTCAAGGTTTCCCCTTGGAAGAAAATTATGAGATTTGGCAGAAAGGGGAAACTGAGTCCTCGTTTCATTGGGCCATATGAGGTTCTGGAGAGAGTAGGTCCTTTGGCATACCGTTTGGCACTACCTCTAGAGTTGGAGAAGATACATAACGTCTTCTATGTGTCTATGTTGAGGAGGTACAGATCTGACCCATCTCATGTGTTACCAGTGGAAGAAAATGAAGTAATCCAGACCTCACATATGAGGAAGAACCCATGGAGATTCTGGCTTATGAGGTGAAATAGCTACAGAATAAGCAGATACCATTGGTAAAGGTGCTATGGAACCATCATTCAGGTCAGGAGGCTACTTGGGAATGTGAGGAGGACATGAGGAAGCAGCACCCATAGCTGTTCAGAGACTAATGCCAGGTAAAATTTAGAGACGAAATTTATTTTGAGGGGGGGAGAATTGTAACACCCCTATGGCCTGGTATATTTTACTGTTCCGGTGACCGGTGTCGATCCAGACAATTAAGGGAAGTAGAACCATGTTTAAGATATCTAGATAAGCTCTAAATGCAAATAATTAGTGATTTTCAGATAGGTAAGTATAAATAAGAAAAACAGAACATAAAAGGTTAAATGAGCCAGGAGTCACAGCAATGAGTGACCTTCCCAGGAAATGACTGCGAGGTCAGTCTTAACCCGAATTTTGAACCAAAAAATGTGACGCCGCAGTCCTTAGGACTATTGCGAACACAGTGGAAAAGAGAAAATCATAGAAAAGAATTGTTAAGCGGGTCAAATAATTAGCTCAGTAATCCGGGAGAAATATCGAACAACTTGCAAATCGGATTAGACCGTCGAGGGGCAATTTAGTCAATTCACCCCTAGAGGTGACTCCTGACCTAACTATTCAATAAAATTGGAGAAATGAATATTTCAGAGTTGAAAATTAAATTAAAGAGACAAGGAAAAATAAATGAAAAAGAAAAAGAATTGAAATATGATTTATTACATCATAACTATGACATCACACATGATGTCGAAAGTAATTTTTATTTTCCCACAATATTTGACTAAGTCAATTTAAGTATAAGAGACATAAAATAACAAAAAAATAAAATAAAAAAGAAAACACTTTCTTCCTCCTCCTCAAGCTTGGCCGAGTCCTCCCCTTTTCCACCTCCATTAACACACTCCATTAAAGCTTGAACTCAAGCTTGATCCCACCCAATTAAACCTAGTTTTTTCCCAAAAATTCCTCATAAAAACTTGTTAATTCAACTTGAGAAAGAAATTGAAGAAGAAAAAGAAAGGAGAAATTGAATAATTGGAGCAATTGGATACCAAAGTTTGAGATTAGTTATTTAAATTGAAATTGTTAGTTTAATGCCTATGTTTTGGTTAAGTAAACATAGAAATTATGGAAAGTTAAAACAAAAACAATTCTTGGGGGACTTCAGTGAATTTCGACCAGCCTATTAAGGGGGTAAAAGTTGCATGAATTTGGTGAAATTGAATGGCTCATTGAGGTGAATTAGGTGTATAGACAATGATTATACACTTTAATTACATTAGTTTGCATAATTGTGTAATTAGGGTTCTTAAACTCTTGAAAATTTGGGAAAATTTGATGAAATAGTCAAATGATTCAAATGACCTTGATTAAGGTTGAAAATGGTCAATTGGGACCATTTGTGATGTGTTTGAATTGGTAGAATGAGATTGTAATTCAGATTGGTTAGGGTCACTATTCTGGCAGCTTGACCTAGGTCTCTTTCAAGGACTAAAACTAGAATTTTACCAACCCAATTGGTGTGAGGCCAATTGAGAATGAAAATAGACACATAATGGCACATTTTTCATTCAAGAACCATACCCATAAAATGACATTAACATAGTGAACAATTAGGTCAAACCCAGGTGTAGTGCACTGTCACTGTACCAAAATGACTAAATAAATAGTATATGTTCATTTGGCCATAACTTGGGCTATACAGGTCCAAATGACCTGCTTTTTGTGGCATTGGAAAGGTATGACATAGCACTACAACTTTCATGAGGAACACCAACCCAAATTCTATCCATAACCCAGTTATTTTGCCACCCAAATTTAATGGTCCAAAACCGCTAGAACCAAATTAGGTGCTCAAAAATTCTGGGTAGACCAATCTGGCCAGCCCTATTCAAATGACCATATCATGGGCTACAAAACTCCAAATGCAGTGATTGAAAAATGGAATTAAGGATAAGACAATAAGGAACAACTTTGATGAAGAACACTTAGCCAAATTTCCACAGCAACTTAACCAATGGAACAGTGCAATACAGGACACCAAATCTGAAAATTTGCAATTAGGCCTAGGAGACCTAAAATTTGAAGAAACAATCAAAACCAATAAATTAGACACCCAAAATGTGGTATGTGGGTGTAATTAGATTTATTGTGAGATAAGATACTGAAACACTGTTAATTATGTGTTTCAGCTAAAAAAGACCCGGAAGGGCTAAGGGACTGAGTCAAGGCCTAGAGGCGACTCATATCAGGTCTGTGCACAGTAATTTTTGTTTAAATATATGATTCTTGAAATTTTGATTTTGAGTTAATTATGAATTGTGTTGCCATTTATGATTGTGAATATGACTTTGGAAATTGACCAGATTTCTCACAAATTATTTGAATAAATTATTTTGAATTGATTTTGTGTTCACACTTAGCATGACAGTACCACATTATTCCTTCTCCATTTATGGGGTTGAGATCATTTATTTTCCTCCCTCTCTGGCTTACCGGTTGAGGTCGAGATCGGATGAGTACTCATTAGCTAGCTAGCTAGCCACCTCCCTCATTGATTTCAATTAGTGAGATTGTAGATTGCTTTGTCGTGGTGTACAATATGGCATTGATCGAAAATTTTGTGTCATGGCTTAAGTTGTGCATGGATTGACAACACTGTGTTATTAAATTGTTTGATTAAAATTATGTTATAATGAGTTGTGAAAATTGTGAAAAGAAATTGTGAAATATTTGAACTGTGAATTGATAACAAATGTTTTATATTATGCATTTTATATTTTATTATACATCACTGAGTATTTTTATGCTTAGAGATAGCTCCTTTTGCTGTCACAAATAGAGGTAAGGAAAAAGTAGCAGAGTGAGCTGTTGATTGTGGGGACTATCCAGAGATTTTGTATGGGTATTTGATTATAACCTTGTAATTTCTTCATGTAAATAATTTTATAGTCATATATACTTTTGTAACTTAGTAGTTGTACAGTTAATATGTAATACTATTGTCTTTTGGATTTTTATGCCTGTAAATCTAACTGCAAATGTAAATTTCTTATTTTGAATGCATTGTGCATAGCTTAATTTGAACTATTTGAGATAAAATTTTATTTTGAATTGTGGAGAAGGATGAGAATTGTATTGATTGAGTGATTTGGCAGTTGAGATTTGATGAAGTGCTATTATTGGAAGTATTTTTTCATAGGTAAATTTTTTGGTTTTTCTCAATTACTGCCAGCACTCTGCAGAAATTTTTCCATAATTTGCGAAAAAATAAAATGGACAACAATTTTAACTAGCTTTTAATCTTCAATTAAATGTTTTTAGTTCTTACCAAAAATGCTCACCACTTTCAAAAAGTAAGAAAATGGTTTTAAAATCCATTATAGTATACTTAATGGGTTATCGATAGGTGAAGTTCGGTAAGTCATTAGTTATACTACGGGATCATGTTATGCCTTACAGAGGGGTAAGGTGTGACAAGAAAGAAAGCAGGTTGCTCTGTAAAAGAACTCCTCCTGTAGCCTGGAAAAATAGATGAACAGGAGTGAACGTTCGACTCAGAGAGTAAAATACTAATTTTAACTATAATTTCTATAACTATCTAAAACTAATGCATCCTAAAGAGTGAAATGCAACACCATCAAAATTTTCATACAAATCACATCATAACAGCAAAAAGGTAATTTAGAGTACTCACACACCCAATAATATTCAAACTGTACATTTACGGGAGCTAATCCCCTATGCAGCTCTCTTAATCCAACCTCTGCTAGCGAGTGTCTCTCAAGCCAGACTTTCACTTAATGAACCAAATGCATGGGCCAACGAGTGTCTCTCAAGCCGTGCCTACCTCGACTTATCCATAAGAGGATCGGTCCGTGCCTACCTCGACTTATCCATAAGAGGATCGGGTCCCAGCGAGTGTCTCTCAAGACGTGTCTACCCGCCTATCCATATCCAATACCACACACCACACGCACGCCAACGCACGTACACTGCTCCAAATTACCATAAACAACATCTATGGCATTTCAATTAAGAATGCAATATAAAACGTGCCTAGAGTCTAACTACATAGATACATATTTATAAGTGATGTATGGACATACTTGAACATATAATATGTAACACCTCTATTTGCATAGCCTGGTATATTTCACTATTCCGGTGACCGGTGTCGATCCGGATAATTAAGGAGATTAGAACCACATCTAAAACACCTAGATAAGCCTTGAATGAAAATAAATAGTGACTACTTGATAGGTAAGTATAAATAAGAAAAACAAAACATAAAAGGTTAAATGAGCCTGGAGTCACAGCGATGGGTAACCTTCCCGAGAAGTGATTGCGAGGTCAGTCGTAACCCGAATTTTGAACTGGAAAATGTGACATTGTGGTCCTTAGGACTATTATGAATCTAGTGGAAAAGAGAAAATCACGAAAAAGATTTGTTAAATAGGTCAAATAATTAGGTCAGGGATCCAGAAGAAATATCGAATAACTTGCAAACTGGATTGAATCAGCGAAGGACAATTTGGTCAATTCACCCCTAGAGCTGATGCCTGACCTAACTATCCAATAAAATTAGAGAAACAAAAATTTTGGGATCAAGAATTAAACTAAAGAACTAATGAAAAATTAAGGGAAATAGAAAAAAAGAAAAGAAAAATGTTTATTGCATCATGTGGATGACACTAATTGTGATGTCAAAAATTAATTTTATTTGCTCGCATTTGTTGACCAAGTCAACAATACTTAATAAGACATAAAATAACCAAAAAAAAAGAAAAAATTTCATTGTTGTCTTCCTCACCAATTCAACAGCCCATGTTCCCATCTCTCTCCATCATTGTTTCACCTCCATTAAAGCTTATATCAAGCTTTAAAATCCCCATTTAACCCTACTTGGCCCCCAAATTTCTTCATAAAAGCTTGTTAACCTCACTTGAGAAAGAGATTGAAGAAGAAAGTAAAGAGAGAAGTGAAAAAATTTTGTTATTTGGATATCAAGCTAGAGGTTAGTACTTAAATTTTAATTCTTATTTAAATTTCTATGTTCTTAGCTAAGTTCACTTAGATTTCAACTTAAAAACCAAAAGAAAACACTTATGGGGGATTAATAGGAATTTCGGCCAACCTTTGTGAGAGTTTGAACTGAATGAATTTTGTGAAATTGAATGACTAAATTAGGTGAATTATAGGTGTAGATCATGGATATACACTTTGATTTTATTAGATTTTAAATTTGCGTAATTAGGGTTCTTGAACATTTTAAAAATTTGAAAAAAATTTGGGGAATTGGTCAATAGATGAAATTGACCTTAATTGAGTGGAGAAATAGTCAATTGGGACCATTTGTGGTGTGTGTGAATTGGTAGAACCAAATTATAATTCGGATTGGTTAGTGTTCATATTCTGGCAGCTTGACCTAGGTCCCTTTCAGGAAATAAAACTGAAAATTTATCAACCCAATTGGCATGAGGCCAATTGCGAATGAAAAGAGACACATAATGGCACATTTTTTATTTAGATACCATGCCCAGAAAATGATATTAGGATAGTGAACAATTAGGTCAAACTCAGGTGTAATGCACTGCCACTGTACCAAAATGACCAAATGAACAGTATTTGTTCATTTAGCCATAACTTGAGCTATATAGGTCCAAATGACCTAATTTTTGTGGCATTGGAAAGATATGACATAGAACTACAACTTTCATGGAGAACACTAACCAAAATTCTGTCCATAAACCAGTTATTTTGCCACCCAAAGTTAATGGTCCAAAAATGATAGAACCAAATTAGGTGCGCAGAAATCTGAGTTAGACCAATCCGGCCAGCCATGTTCAAATGGCTATATCTTGGGCTACAAAACTACAAATTGAGTGATTCAAAAATGGAATTAAAGATAAGACAATAAGAAACAACTTTGATGAAAAACACCTAGCCAAATTCCCACAGCAACTTGACCAATGGAATAGTGAAAAATAGGATACCAAATCTGAAAATTTGCAATTGGGCCTAGGAGACCTAAAATTTGAAGAAACAATCAAAACCAACAAATTAGGCACCCAAAATGTGGTATGTGGGTGTAATTGGATTTTCCATACCTATTAAGTATAAGAAAGTCAATATTTTGACTTGAATAGTACTATGAATAGTAACCCCGAAATGAAAATCTCCAAGAACGTTAGTTTAAGCATGTTATGGCCAGAATTGAGCATATATAAATTAATTATTGGATTTATTGTGAGATAAGATACTGAAACACTGTCAATTGTGTGTTTCAGCTGAAAAAGACCCGGAAGGGCTAAGGGACTGAGTCAAGGCCTAGAGGCGACTCATATCAGGTCTGTGCACAGTAATTTTTGTTTAAATATATGATTCTTGAAAATTTGATTTTGAGTTAATTATGAATTGTGTTGCCATTTATGATTGTGAATATGACTTTGGAAATTGATTAGATTTCTCACAAATTATTTAAATAAATTATTTTAAATTGATTTTGTGTTCACATTTAACATGACAGTATCATATTATTCCTCCTCCATTTATGGGATTGAGATCGTTTATTTTCCTCCCTCTATAGCTTACCAGTTGAGGTCGAGATCGGATGAGTACTCATTAGCTAGCTAGCCACCTCCCTCATTGATTTCGATTAGTGAGGTTGTAGATTGCTTTGTCGTGGTGTACAACACGGCATAGATAAAAAATTTTGTGTTATGGCTTAAGTTGTGTATGAATTGGCAACACTGTGTTTATTAAATTATTTGACCAAAACTGTGCTATAATGAGCTTTGAAAAATTGTGAAATGTGATTGCGAGATTTTTGAATTGTGAATTGTTCATAAATGTTTTATATTATGTATTTTACATATTATTGTGCACTACTGAGTATTTTATACTCAGCGATAACTCTTTTTGCTGTCGCAGATGGAGGCAAGGAAAAAGCAGCAGAGTGAGCTGCTGATTGTGAGGACCACCTAGAGATTTTTGTCTGGGTATTTGATTATACCCTTGTAATTTCTTGATGTAAATAATTTTGTAGTCATATGTACTTTTGTAACTGAGCAGTTGTACAGTTAATATGTAATACTATTGTCTTTTGGATTTTTATGTCTGTAAATCTAACTACAAATGTAAATTTCTTATTTTGAATGCATTGTGCATAGCTTAATTTGAACTATTTGAGATAAAATTTTATTTTGAATTGTGGAGAAGGATGAGAATTGTGTTGATTTGAGTTTTGGTGGTTGAATTGGTGAAGTGTATTATTATTGGGAGTATTTTTCTACAGGTAAAATTTTTTATTTTTCCCAATTAGTGCCTGCACTCTGCCGAAATTTTTCCAGAATTTGAGAAAAAATAAAATGGACAACAATTTTAAATAGCTTTTAATCTTCAATTAAATATTTTTAGTTCCTACAAAAAATGCTCACCACTTCCAAAAAGTAAGAAAATGGTTTCAAAATCCCTTGTAATATACTTGATGAGTTATCTGTCACACCTTATCCCTATGTAAGGCATAACATTATCCCATAGTATACCTAATGAATTACCAAACTTCGTCTACTAATAACCTATTAAATACACTACAAGGGATTTTAAACCTTTTCTTATTTCTTTTTACACTGGTAAGCACTTTTGATAAGTGTTAAAAAAAAAATTTTAACTGAAATGAAACCAATTAACAAATATGAAGTATCAGAAATTTCTGTAAAAATTTCGACAGAGTGCCGTCTGTATTTTGAATAAAACAGTTCTTCAAAAACCTGTAAAAAAACACTTCCAATGTATTTGTTCAATCCCAAACTCCAATATGGCTCAATGCAAATCAATTTCCTCAACATTTGTCAAACTCAATTAAATATAAATTTTTAGTAGTTCCAAAAGCTGAGATAAGAAAAATATATTACAATATTTTTACAGGCCAAAATAATGTATATCTTTAGTTTACAACTGCTCAAGACCAAGTACAATATATACATACAGTGCACATACATTACAATAATATTTACAAGGAAGTGGTATACTCAATATACCCAGCAAAATCCCAAAAGTATAGCACAAGCAGCCTACTCTGCTGCTTTATCTGTCTGTCTACCTGCGACAGCAATGAAAAAGCTATCGCTGAGTAAAATTTACTCAGTGGTGTACAATAACAATTTAAAATGTGGTATATAAAACATTTATCGACAATTCACAATTCAAATGATTCACAATTTCATGTCATAATTTTCAAAGCTCATATAACACAAATTTGATCAAACAATTGAATAACACAGTGTTGCTAATCAATAACACAATTTAGGTCATGACACAAACTTTTCCAAATATGCCGTGTTGTACACCACGACAAGACATACTCACCCCACTAATCGAAATCAATGAGGGAGGTAGCTAGCTAGATAATGAACATCCATACTCACCTCAGACTGGCAAGTCAAAGAGGGAGGAATATAGTCATACTCACCCCATAAATGAAGGAGGAACATAGTGATATTGCCATGCCGAGTGTGAATAAAAAACAATTCCAAATCACAATATTTAAATATTTCATACAAACCACAAATCACATTTTATCTCAAAATTTCCATTTGCAAAGTAGGCAATACAATAATTTTCAAATAATATTCCCAAAGCCAAAACAGTAAAAAATTATTTATAACTCATTGCTCCAAATAAATTTTCTATTAAAAGCAGTGAATATAAAAAGTATTATGCACAGACCTCAGATGAGTCGCCTCTTGGCCTTGACTCAATGTTCCTTATGCTCTTCAATATCCTTTTCAACTGAAACACACAATTAAAGTGTTTCAGTACTCAGTTAAATTGTTTCTAATCATAATGTTCCATAATTAAATTTTATTGATACTACTCCTTTCATTAGTCAACCTATAATTTTGACCTTTCATGCACATTAGGTGAATTAATTTTAATGTTACCAATATGTCACATTTTATAGTCCTCAAGTGTTGGTATATGTTGCAAGGTATTTTGCGGTCGCCTGGACGAAGCTCTTCACCAAAGTGGGAAAAGTGAGGAGTCGCCACTTTAATTTTGAGGGAAATTAAATAAAACCATTTGTAAAGGTAAATTAAAAAGCAACCACTTCGAAAACAGAGATTCTAGGTTCAGGGTCCATAAACGGGTGGGGAAGATGTTAGGCACCCCACCTCGTCCCTCAGTGAGGGTAAATAGATTTAATGTTATGCTCTTTATAAGTTAAAAAGATAATTAGAGGGTTGGGATAGTGATGATGTTAATCCTTTGTGCAACATAAAGGAATATTTGATATTTCACTTATTTTGGATTGCCCCAAGAACACAAGTTCATGAGATGACCCTTTAGTGATTAGGTGTCGAGTAAAGTTATCTAGTATATTGGAGTTGTGTTATTTTAATTTGGCTTTTGTTAAGAAAGCTCGGGTAAGAAGTTTTTACTGATCTCTAGGTGTGTTTTAGAGTTTTAAGCGGGAGATTTTGGATAAGAACTCTCCTTCGATCTCCACATATGTTATTAAGGTTTTGGCTGAGAATCGGGTAAGAACTCTTCCCCGATCTCTTAAAATATTTGGTTTAAAAATTTTAAGTGAAGGATCTCGGATAAGAGCTCTCCTCTGATCTCCGTGTTTTTTTTTTTTTATTTAAATGAGAATCAGGTAAGAACTCTCCCCTGATTTCCATGTTTTCGGTTTAAAATTTTAAGTGAAGGATCTCGGATAAGAACTCTCCTTCGATCTCCATGTTTTATTTAAATGAGAATCAGGTAAGAACTCTCCCCTGATCTCTTAAAGTCTTCAGTTTAAAATTTTAAGCGAAGGATCTCGGATAAGAACTCTCCTCCGATCTCCATGTTTTATTTAAATGAGAATCAGGTAAGAACTCTCCCTGGTCTCTTAGAATATTTGATTTAAAATTTTAAGCGAAGGATCTCGGATAAGAACTCTCCTCCGATCTCCATGTTTTATTTAAATGAAAATCAGGTAAGAACTCTCCCTGGTCTCTTAGAATATTTGTTAGGATCGTATATCGTAAGGATTTTGAACTAAGGATTCTGGCGCTAGAGAGCGCTAGAAACCCGTGCAAAGCTTTTCTTAACCCATTGAGCCTTATAACTAGAGGGTGGATACAAGACCGAACTTCTCACCGATCTCCTATATGATCGCCTTATCAGAACTCTTTGACTGGCGATATACGATCTCTTTTGGTTACTAGTCCGGGACCTGATCTGGATTCCTGCTCTATTATGTTATCTCCTGGGCTCATTTCGTAGCCTGACCTCATAGCTTTTTCCTTTGATTTACTATTCAACCTTTTGTTATTTTTATTTATTCAAAAAAAAAAAATTCACGTTAAGATACTTCTACCAATATATTTTTTTAAGTTACCTGCAATTTGCCCACAACCAGAACACCTATTTTCGAAAGAAATGAAAACTAAGAAGAAATAAATAAAGTTTACGAATGAATAGAAGAAGTAAACTCAAAAAATAACTATCGGCCTGAATAATCTACGTTGGGATTTTTAGTGCAACTGAACTTAATGGAAATTTCGAGAATAAAAGCAGAGAAAATAAAACACGAGCATTCGGTAAAGTGACAGTCTAGACACTTACCTGTGGGAGGTTGAGGCATTGAACTAACTCTGGGACCACAAATATTATAGAGTTGAAAACTGATGGTCCAGGGACTAATGCTTACTTAGAAGTAACGAGAACTAGGTCAGAATGCAGTTGAGCAGAAGCGACGGTAACCGGGTCAGAATGAGATCAGGCTTGGAGAATAGTATGCTGATGTTAGGGTGATGAAGACAAAACTGAAAAAAATGGTATCACAGAGTAATGAACAGACTGAAAATGAAGAATTTCAGGGTCCAAAACTCCTTTAATGGAGATACTTAAGAAAACGGGTTTCTGAAGTTTCTCGATTTTATGAAAGCTTAGAACGGCAAAATAGCAAGACTGAATTAAATTTCAAAGCCTTTCCACTATAATCACCATCACCTTTTTTCCGTCCCTTCTATAGTATTGCATGCAGGTATTTATAGGAAACAGGTGCTCTTAATGAAGGGTCAGGATCTCCCTGGGGGAGACAGAGGTTTGGATTCAAAGGTATGTGATCCGATGTCTGAGAATTAAAGGGAATCAAAATGGAGGGCTGGGATCCTATTCAGAATATCTGTCCTTTCTCCTTTTAATCCAACGGCTCAGGGTCTTGCCTACAAGATGGATCCAAGGGCTAGGAATAAAAAGCGCCAATCCTGTCATCTACCTTTCGATACAAGGGCTCCGGGTTCATCCTTACAAGTATGATCAATGGTTGAGATCAAGGTGTACAGGACTGTCGTAACTGTTTTGGCGTCTGTCAGCTAGGTTAGCTTTTCTGCAGATGAGGCGTGCGGTGAAGATTTGATCCGCCTGCAATGTTTTAACTAACTCGGCACTGATTATGAAGAGAGTTGATTGGAGGTTATTTTATCCTCTTCGTGCTTTTCGATCTCTATTCCTTCCGATCTCTCTATTATGACCCTTTCCTTTTCCGATCTTTCTCACATCGGGTCTCCCATCGTTTCCCGATCTCTCCCATTCTAGATTCTTCCTCTTTATCCGTCCTGCCTTGGTCAAAGTAATTAATTCTTCAGTTACCGATGCATCCGCTTCAGTTTTTCTATGTAATAAATGTTCAGGCCTTATATATATGCACCCGCGAGAAAGCCCCTTCATACTTCACTTCTCCTTCAGTTTTTGGATTTCTCTGATTCTAGTTTCTCCGGTAATAACTCCGACTATGGTGACTGCTTTTGATCTTTTTTTTACTATTTTCTTTGCCCCTCGTCTAAAAATTTATGATCCCAGCGATCAGAGAATCATGAGAATGATATCTGATGATAGTGAGGGAACCGAACTAATTTACCAATCAAGATAGAAAATGACGATTATGCCGATCTCAAATCAGTCTACCAGTATAATTAGTGGGCCGATCTTGAGTAAGAGTACTGCTAAGTTCAATCTTAATGTCAGTGACCACCTCTTGAAGTTCATTTGGCTCCTCACCACATCGAGCATCCCAACTGCAGCTCGGTTTTGGTCGATGACATCGATGATGACTTCGCTCACCATCATGAGAGTCATAGTCACCCTATCTGAGCTGCACATCTATCCAATACTTGTGGCCGGCTTTCTGATCAAACACATCGTTTGATTCAGCCACAAGACTAGGCTTTGACATAGGCCGCTACTAGGTGAGATGTAGTGTCGATCTTTGATGCTATTTATCCGCAAGTGCATGGGTCACAGTAGTATAGTTTTAAAAAAATGATATCGATCCCACAGGGAATTGTGCTTAAATTGGAAATAAAAGTATAAGCTAATTAGAATGACAAAATTTAAAGATGTAAAATGAAATTTGGAATTAAAATTGGTATTTGAGGAATTAAAACTAAATCAAACAATTAACTAAAATTAATTAAACTAGATTACCAAGATTTAAATTGAAATTTCTATTTATAAAATTGAGAGGAATTAAATCTAAATTCAATAAAAATTAAAGTGATTCTAGAGATTGGATTTTCAATATTGTTTGCATGTGGTTTATCCCTAATTTAGCCAAACACATGAGAATTGCAATTTTGAGGGAAATCAATTCTTAAATTTTTGAAACCTTTTTCAAGCATCTCAAAGTTGGTTTTCATTAAATCAAACCCTGTTTTCATGGTATTTCAAACCTAACAAAAACCCATTTAAAGCTCTAATTGATTTTTGGAAAGTTCCCCTTAATCCTCTTAGCTTATCTCTAACACCAAGAAAATAAAGTTTATTGCAAGATTATCTATCCCTAATATTCACTTTTCAGTCCATCTATTAAGGATTAAAGCTTAACTTAATGAGGGCCCATTCATCAAGCAAGGCAACAAGCTCACAAGCAATAAATCAAAATGTAACAAATCCCATTTAAATGGCTAAATCAGTTCAAAACCACAATACAAATCAATATTTACAAACCCATCTCTAGAATCTCAAATAACTACTCACTATTCATAGTTTCAAGACAAACCCAAATGTATAAATGAAGAAATAATGGAAATGTAAGCTAAGGAGTAGAAAAACCCAGAAAAATGCAGAAGAATCTGCTGCAGAAAAGTGCAGAACGAGCTCCTTGCTGCTGCTGGAAAAATGCAGAACGAGCTCCTCTCTTTCTCTCTTTCTATTCTTGCCAAAAGTGCCTCCCTTGCTCTCTATGGAAAGAAAATGATAAATGAGACTTTATATAGGTGAGGGGACTGCCCTAGAATGGGTAAAAAGGGGGAAGGTTCCAGAGAAAGTGAGGTAAAAAGCCAGAGTAACGGAAATGCCACGTCAACCATTTCCAGTAAAAATGACATAAGCCGAGTCAGTTGTGTCGTGGGTTGTGTCGTGGGTTGTGTAGCTCTCGGCCTGAATATCTGACGATCGACACAACTTGCGACATAAGCTAATTTGGTTGTGCTGCAGGTTGTGTCGCTCTCGGCCATTTTTTACTCAACTTCAAAATTTTTTGCAATTCAACTTTAATCTCCTCCAAATGGCTACTCTGATCAAAATACATCAAATTTCTCCAAATTTACCCTACAAAACAAATAAATTCCAAAAATTAAACTAAGAAATGTGAAAATTGTAAAATTGACTAAATATATACTAATATCTATAATAATGGCTATGAACAAGGGTAAATTATGTGCAAAAATTACACCTAAATGATGATATAAAATGCATGCATCAATCTTTAGAGATCGCCCAAATAATGTAATCCGATCTTTTGAGATCTCCCAATTGATGTAATCCAATCTTTTGAGATCGCCTAACTGATGTAATCCGATCTTTTGGAATGAAATGAAATTTTATTTAAACATCTGGTTTCATTATCGCACTATTTTCCGATCTCTGATAAGTGTATCCGATCTGGTCACTATTTGTCGATGCCTGAGTTTGAAAATTGACTTTAGTAAGACGATCCCATTTGTTTGAATTTATTATTGTGTTTCTGGAACCTTCCATGATGTGTCAAGAAAGCGAGCCGATTCCGCTAACTGATGCGCCGCTTGGGACTTTGTGAGCATTAAATGCTCAGACGGGTATAAATAAGGGGAGGGTCAATAAGTTGCTCCCTTATGTCACTTTCAGCACTTTGCTAGCAATTTTAACATTCTCTCGTTTCTTCAAGTATTTCTTGCATTGATCACATTCCGGTAAGGATCTTAGGTAAACTTCTTTTGTTTTCTTAAAAATGAGCGGCGCTAAGGGTTAGAGAGCTGCGAGCCCGCCTTCTGTCCATGTTTCGTGGACCTCAGAAAAGGGCAATGTAATTAGATCAGGTGGCCAAACCAGCACGGCCCTCGTTCCGATAACTGGTACGGCTGCCAGACCGAGGCGAGGGGCATCTTCCAGAAGAGAAAACTTGCCAGTGGATGAATTGCCTTCGGTCCTATGGGAAACCGATCTTCAATCTATAAGTCAGGAGTACAATCTACGGATCAACTCCTTTAAACTGATCAAATGCCATGGCGATCATCGGGCTGATCACTTCTTCGATGAAAGCAATCTCATCATGGTGTATAAAGAGCAACTGAAGGCCAGGCTCCATTTTCCTTTGGACGAATTTTATAAGGCCGTCTTAAAATTCCACCACGTCACGGTAGCTCAAGTGCATCCGAACTCCTGGCAGACTCTAATAGCTTTCCGGGGCCTCTACTGAGCTAAGGGACTGGAACCCACGGCTAAAGTCTTTGCCGAACTACATAGGCTCGCCCGAAGGAAGGATGATGAGTTCTAGTTCTTTTAGGCTAAGCCTAACTATTCTCTCTTTACCGATCTCCCTTCTTCATTGAAGAATTGGAAGAATCGGTTCTTCATTTTGAGGAGCAAGATTCGGAATGGCTTTGAAGGCATCCCACGGAGTTGGCAACACCTGGTCACTCCAATCCCAAAAAAGATCACCTTAAGTAAGGACGAAGATGCCGTAGTGAAAGAGTTATTGGATGATGCGGCTGATCACTAACGAAGAATACGAGCTTCAGCTCTCTGACCTCAGCCCTGGTACTACCCATATCTCTGGTCTCTGAATCTTAGCGAACTCACTAACTTCTTCTTTATGTAGGTATGGTGGGCGGCAATGCTTCCAAGGAGAGCCGCAAGCGAAAGAGGGAGGTCTCCAGAAAAGTGAGGGTGATGAAGGGGGCCACCATTGCTGATGCTCAGACCCCTCATCGTGAATCAATAGAGGTGTCGAGCTCTCCTCCCCAATCTTAGGAGCAACCGATCCCTGAGGTAGAGGTCATCACTCCTGCTCCTCAGCAAATCGAGCTTCCACCTCCCCCTCCTCCTCCGATCTCTTCCAATGTGGAAGGAGAGTCTTCCGGTCCCACGGTCAGGACACTTTCCCGAGGCGCTCAACTCCTAATCCAATCGCTGGAAAGGAACAACTCTACTAGAGGGAATCCCAGCCTGGCCAAAGTCATGGGAGCTTCCATTTACTTCCAAGAAGATTGGAACAGGTTGGCAGAAGAGAGCCTTGATGATATCTTAGCTCAGACAATGAGCTTAGGCTTAGAGGCCATTGCAAACCAGCACATACTCAGAGAGAAAGCCCACACCTTAAAAAAAGAGATCCTTAAGGCGGTCCAAGATGCCACCGTTGCACAAGCTTAGCTCTCCTCTGCTAATGAGTACATCGCTAGAATGGAAGATTAGATGAAACATTATAAGGAGAGGATAGCGAAAGTGGAACGAGAACTTGAAGACTCTCGAGCTGGTTGGTCTGCCGATCTCGCTCGTTATGCTGAAGAACTTCGGGTGAAGGAGAAAGAACTCTGAGCCAAGGATGAGGAGCTCCAAGCAAAGGAAGAGGAGAGCACCACAAAGGAGGCCGGGGCTTATGTGAACGCCCATAATGACCTTCTGGCCGAGCTGAGGAAGTGGTATCCTGAAGAGGACTTCTCCTCGATGAATGAGCTCACACCAGAGGCCGAAGATGAGAGTGACGAGGAGCCCGAGAGAGAGAGAGAAAATGAGAGAAACAACGATGTACCTGGAGAACAGGCTAGGGGAGACCCTCCAGCCAAATGACTTGTAAATTTTATTTTGAGATGCAATGAAGTCCTTTTTTTTTATTTTTTTTTATGAGATCGGAAAGTGTCCAAATTGTATGAGTACTTAATTGCTTTGTACGTGTTGGACAGTAAACTTAAAAACAACCATTAACCTAAGTATAAAAAATCGAAAAAACATTATACATAAGTTTGAGATCGGACTAAGCCACGACCAAGCACCGGATAAGACTTTAAAACATTAGAATTTGAAAATTTGGACATTGGTTTGGATTCTAAAGATCGGGATCGTCATTAGACCTGATAGAGACCTTAATTTCACTTTAATACCTGGGGCATTCAAGTTAGAACCCAATCCTGACATTAGCCAAATGAAGTTCCACAATATTTGTAAGAAGAGATCTGAAAACTATTAACTAAGTATAGGATCGGTTTATTCCATGGTCAAGCAATCGGTGAGTTTGGAAAAGTCATTTATGATTGAAGGACATCGGCTGAGACCAGATGAAGAAGTCGATTTTAAAGTCCCTTAACTTCGGAGGTCGGCCAAAATATGGTTTCAACAGTATATGTTACCAATTTCATTTTAAAGCTTATTGCATTTTATTGCAATTTTTCATATTTTAGTATGCTGTTTTGACCTAGCTGGATGACCTAGTTCCCTCGGTTTCGAGTTCTGGTCCGAATTACAAACTTGTAGGCCTATCTCTTAGTGAACTTTTGCCACAAATTTTAGGTCATTTTGGAGTTTACTAGACCAAGTTATGGTCATTTTACTATTGCTGGACAGATTGCACTAAAATGGCAAACTTAGGTCATTTTTAGGTCATTTCCGATTCTAGTAGTTTTAATACCTGAATTTGTGCAAGCATTTTGACTTGTTTATGGTCATTTCTGGGTTTTGGTGTCTTCATATGAGTTGTAGATCTATGTCTAAGCTATCCATGGTATAAATTTCAGGTCATTTGGACTTGTTTTGAGTGAGTTATGGCCAAAATACTGACTGCTGTTCAAATGGTCAATTTTCAGGTTTGCAAAGTCACTAATCCGGATTTGGTCAATTTTCATGTCACTTTCTGGACAGAATTTAGGTAGGCTTCCAACATGAAAGTTGGCACATTTTGTGCCTAGTTTCATCTCCAATTGGCCTCATACCAATTGGAGTCACACAAATCAGATTATAAGCTCAATTGTATACTGCCCTTATACACTTCATCAAATACACAACCATTACATATCCTACTTGCTTCACCTTAACTTTCCTTACCAAATTTCTGGATTTATGAGACACTAACATCATTCATCACATCTCAACATGGTCATTTTGGACAGAATACACAAGTGCTCAATGCACACATTACACCCTTAATTCTCAAAGTTTAATTCAACACATTGTCAATGCACATAATCACTTGATTTGTACATACACTTCCACTATCATTCATACACACTGCCCTCAAACTATTACTACCAGAATTCATCAATAAATTTCATAAAGTCACACATTAATTCATGAACTCCAAGGCTGCCAACAGTGGCAGTTTCCTAATGTATCAAATTTTCCTTCCAAATCCCTAAATTCAAGTGCTCAATATACATACATGGAGATTAATTTACTAACAATTCAAATTGACTTATTCAACACTAATTTCCATCAATTACATGTAGGAAAAACTCAAGCAACTCACCTTCCATGGCTGCCAAAAATGGACAGTCCCATAACTCAACCATTTCTTCAAATTTCTTTACCCAAAATACTACCCACAACCTCAACACAAGTTTTAATTAAGCAAGGGAAGAAAATGGACACTTGCCTCTTGTTGGAGCTTGCTAAAACTTCACCAAAATCTCTTAAATTTAGTATCAACTTCTTCCTTGCAAAGTGAGAATTAACTTTAATGAAGGCCATTGGTGGAAATCATGGCTTGATCATGGAGTTTGGAGCTTGTAAAAGTGGGCGGCCATGGATGAACTTTGGGAGCTTTTGGTTTGGCTATGGTGAATTTTGAGGAAGAAGAAAGTGAATGCAAAAGATAGTGGAGAATTCTATTGATTTGTGCCTTTATATAGTCATTAGTGGTCCACTAATGTTAAGGAAATATTTGTTTAATTAAACTTTTAATTATTCAAATTCTTACCCCCCTAATTTTCCTTATTTATACATTTCATTTGCAATTTCATTTTTCATCGGGTTTCAAACTTTAATGTCACTTATTTTTAAAGGAAATTTAGGTCAAAAGCTAACTCTATGTGTCAAATGACCCAAACGCCCCTATTCGGTTTATATTCTCGATTTTTCGGTAACACCGATTTTTGTCGGTTTCTCTATTTTTCGTTTTTCTTTGTACTAATTAATTTTTTTTTTGACATTTCTAATGTCATTTATACTTCAATAGATGTTTATTTAAGTCTTAAAAATATTTTTCAGGATTCTCCGCGGTCCAGGGCTAGTCAACGGTCTACGCCGCCACTTCCCGGTGCGGTCATCCATCGCTACGGTTTTTAGCTTGTTTAACTTAGTTACATTTTATCTCTTTTATTTTTCCTTTATTTTTCTTGTATTTTCCTCTATTCTTTTTCATTATTTCATGTCTCCTCACTAACATTTAAGTGTAGTTCCAGGCATTCTAGCTGTCCGGACAGACACTGATCACCAAAACAGTAGAATGCACTACCAAACATAGGGGTGTTACATTATCGGTAGGTGAAGTTCGGTAGTTCATTAGGTATTCTACGGGATAATATTATGCCTTATAGAGGGGTAAGGTGTGACATGTTTTAGTGGTATCAAAGCATGGTTTTGAAAAGAATTTTGATTGTGCGTGTGCATATTTCTTTTGATAAGTACAACTGCTCAAGTGTCCTAAATTGATACATATGACATATTTACATTATGAATATGCACTAATGGAGGTCAACCTCTTGTGTTTGATCTCAGAAAGTAGAAATTCTTGAAAATGGAATGGAAGAGGGAGATCATTTCGTAAAGTAATTTGTCGAGGCTATGACCCAAGGGGAAGCCCCAGCACTCCAAAACGTGAGTGGGTCAGCCACTCCAGCTCCTCCTCAAGCACCGTAGTTTCCTGCTCAGTTTGCACAGTAGATGGCTGCGTTCTTTCAACAAATAGCGGGAAATGTGCCACCACAAGCTCAGATGTAAGCACCTACAGCACAACCATAGCCCCCGGCTCGACAAAATGAAAAATTAATGAAATTTGGGGCTACTGAGTTCAAGGGCACCGTGGATCCACTGGAAACAAACAGTGGTTAGAACGAATGGAAAGGGTATTCAGAAAGCTGCAATGTGCTGAGGAATTAAAATTTGAATACTCAGTATCTCTTCTGCAAGGGGATGTGTATGAATGGTGGAAGACCATCCCCCACAGCCTGGTTGAGTCCTCTATTCTTACATGGGCAGACTTCCTGAGGGAGTTCAAACAAAAATGGGTCCCCAATACCTATGTTGATATGAAATTGCAAGAATTCTTAAATCTAAAATAAGGTGATAGGACCATAGCAGAATATGAATGGGACTTTTCAAGACTAAGCCATTATGCTGGAAGCTTGGTCTCCACCCCCAGAGACAGATGCAAGAGGTTTGAGGCCGAGTTAAGGCCTACATTGAGAATGCAAGTAGTGGGTTTTGGACACCAGAATTTTTCTAAATTGATATCACAAGCTTTGGAATGCGAGAGGATAGAAATGGAAGGGTCAGTGAAGAAGAGTACCCAAGAGAAAGAGAAAACCGAGAAAGCTACTAGCCAACCTACTGCGAGCAGTTTTGGGAAGCGGAAATAATCTGGGGGATCTGGCTCCCGCAAATCTAGTAGAGGCAGATTCTCTAGTCAAAGACCACCCTAGTCTAGTCAGCAGACTCAGCAAGTATTTCGGGGAGCATTATCAGCCTGGCAGTGTGAGACTTGTGGTAGAACACACGGTAGGGTGTGTTTTAAGGCCACCAGTGCATGTTTTAACTGTGGAGGGACTAGACATTTTGGTAAAGATTGTACTAGTCCATGCCAATCTGGACCTCCTGCCACATCTGCGGGATCAGCCCAAGCCTCTACTCTAACAGGGTCACAGCCATCTGGTAGAGGTTGAGGCAGAGGTAGGGGTAGCACCCCAAGAAGTCAAAGCACTGTTAACCAGCTAGAACCCAGTGGTGCACCAGGCAGAGTGTACACAATGCGTCAGAGGGAGGAGGCTGAAACATCTGATATAGTAAATGGTATTTTCTCAATCCTTGACCAAGACGTATATGTGTTATTTGATCCTGGCTCCACATATTCATGTGTCAGTGCTAGTGTGATTCGTTTTACTGATATTCCGTGTGTAAGAATGGACTATGATGTGCTAGTAACTAGTCCATTAGGCTAGGAGGTCAGGGTAAATAGAATATATAAGGATTGTCCTTTGGTGATCCAAGGACACACTTTTCTGTCCGACCTGATTGAAATGCCCTTCAGAGATTTTGATATCTTCTTGGGCATAGATTGGTTAGCCAGGCATCACGCTATGATTGACTGTAGGCTGAAGACAGTCACTTTTGGTCTTCCTCAGTTTGGTGATGTGGTAATACACAGGGAGAGGCATTTATTGCCATCAAACATCATTACAGTTGCACTGGCCAGAAAGATGATCAGAAAAGGGTGTGAAGCATACTTGGCACATGTGATGGACACTCGAGTGGGGAGTCCAGCGTTAAGGGACATCCCTATTGTATGTGATTATCCAGACATGTTTCCTGATGAGTTACCAAGATTACCTCATGTGAGAGAGGTGAAGTTTGAGATTGATGTTATGCCTGGTATGGACTCAATCTCCATAACACCATATAGAATGGCACCTGCAGAATTGAAAGAGTTAAAGGTGCAGTTACAAGAATTGCTCGACAAGGGCTTTATCCTCCCTAGTGTGTCACCTTGGGGAGCGCCAGTGTTATTTATTAAGAAGAAAGATGGCACTTTTCGCTTATGTATTAACTACTGACAATTGAATAAGGTGACAATAAAGAATAGATATCCATTGCCCCGCATTGATGATTTGTTTGATCAGTTGAGGGGTGCAGCTGTGTTCTCCAAGATTGACCTGAGATTGGGTTATTATCAGCTGAAGGTGCACGAATAGAGTAGCCCTAAAACTGCTTTTAAAACCCGCTACGACCATTATGAGTTCCTGGTCATGCCATTCGGGTTAACAAATGCTGCAGCTGCTTTTATGGATCTAATTAACACTATCTTCAGACCATACCTTGATCAGTTTGTAGTGGTGTTTATTGATGACATCTTGGTTTATTCGAGGATTGCAGAGGAGCATGATAGACATCTGCGCATTGTACTGCAGACTTTGAGGGAGAAACAGCTATATGCAAAACTATCAAAATGTGAATTTTGGCTAAAAGAAATATCCTTTTTGGGGCATATAGTATCAGCAGAAGGCATCAAGGTAAATCCAAGTAAGATTGAAGCTATCCTTAATTGGAGACCACCCAAAAATATCACGGAGATTCGTAGTTTTTTGGGTTTAGCTGGATACTACCGCCGTTTTGTGAAGGGGTTTTCCATGTTGGCATCTCCATTGACTAAGCTGCTTTGAAAAAATGTAAAATTTCAATGGACGGATAAATGCCAACAGAGTTTTAATGCATTAAAGAAATATTTGACTGAAGCTTCAGTCCTTACTTTACTTACCCCGGGTAAAGAATACACAGTTTACAGTGATGCTTCTCATAATGGGTTAGGTTGTGTATTGATGCAAGATCGAAATGTCATTGCATATGCATCACGCCAGCTAAAACCGCATGAGAGGAATTATCCAACACATGACTTTGAGCTAGCAGCTATTGTTTTTGCTCTTAAGATCTGGAGACACTACTTATATGGGGAGAAGTATTACATCTACACAGATCATAAGAGCTTGAAGTATTTGGGTACTCAGAAGGAGTTAAATTTGAGACAGAGGAGATGGTTATAGTTGATAAAAGACTATGATTGTCTGGTAGACTATCAGCCAGGGAAAGCTAGTATTGTGGCTGACGCCTTAAGTCGCAAGACTATGGCAAGTCTACGAGTTTCTCCTTTGTCTATGGTACATGAGTTGAGAGCATTGCATGCCAGCTTAGAGATTAATGATAAGGGGCAGACAGCAATTGCATGGCATGTACAGCCAGTGTTGATTGATCAAATCAGAATTGCTGCTCAGAATAATCAGAAATATTAGAAGCTATTAGAAGAAGTCAGACAGGATAAGAAAGCAGAATTCTCAGTGAGAGATGACGGTCTACTGCTACACCAGGGCAGAATGTGCATTCCCAATGATGTAGATTTGAGACAGATCATTATGAAGGAAGCACATGAGTCTCCTTTTGCTATACACCTTGGTGGTACTAAAATGTATAGAGGACTGAAAGAGCATTACTGGTGGATAGGTATGAAAAGAGATGTAGCAGAATTTGTTTCCAAATGCCTAACTTTTTAGCAAGTGAAAGCAGAGCATCAAGTTCCAGCTGGTTTGTTACATCCACTACCAGTACCAGAGTGGAAATAGGAGAGAATAGCTATAGATTTTGTGATGGGACTTCCAAAGACATAGAAGATTCATGATGCAGTATGGGTCATTGTTGACAGACTAATGAAGTCTGCTCACTTTTTGCCTGTCTGGATGGACTATAGTTTGGAAAGATTGGCCAAGTTGTATATAGATGACATTATGAGACTGCATGGAGTGCCAGTATCCATTGTATCTGACAGAGATCCTAGGTTCACTTATAGATTCTGAGGTAGTCTTCAGAAAGCCCTAGGAACTAGATTGAACTTCAGCATGGCATTCCACCCACAGACAAATAGCCAGTCTGAGAGGATAATTCAGATCTTGGAGGACATGCTACGGCTTGTGTGATTGAGTTTGAGGGCAGTTGGGACACACATTTGCCTCTGATTAAGTTTGCCTATAACAACAGCTACCAATCAAGCATTGGGATGCCTCCATATGAAGCTCTGCATCGCAGAAAGTGCAGAACTCCCTTGTGTTGGGATGAAGTGGGCGAACAAAAGATGATTAGCCTAGAAATTGTTCAGCAAATAGAGAAGAAAATTAGATTGATCAGAGATTGACTCAAGGCTGCATCAGATTGTCAAAAGTCCTACATTGATCTGAAGAGGCGAGATATTGAGTATACAGTGGGTGAGAAAGTATTCCTCAAGGTTTTCCCTTGGAAGAAAATCATGAGATTTGGCAGAAAGGGGAAACTAAGTCTTCGTTTCGTCAGGCCATATGAGATTCTGAAGAGAGTGGGTCCTTTGGCATACCGTTTGGCATTATCTCCAGAGTTGGAGAATATACATAACGTCTTCCATATGTCTATGTTGAGAGGTACAGATCCGACCCATATCATGTGTTACCAGTGGAAGAAATTGAAGTAAATCCAGACCTCACATATGAGGAAGAACCCATAGAGATTCTAGCTTATGAGGTGAAGCAGCTACGGAACAAGCAGATACCGTTGGTTAAAGTGTTGTGGAACCATCGTCGCCAAGAAGCTACTTGGGAACATGAGGAGGACATGATGAGACAGCACCCACAGCTGTTCAGAGACTAATGCCAGGTAAAATTTTGAGACAAAATTTATTTTAAGAGGGGGACAGTTGGAACACCCTTATTTGCATAGCTTGGTATATTTCACTATTCCGGTGACCGGTGTCAGTTCGAATAATTAAGGGGATTAGAACCACATATAAGACACCTAGATAAGCCTTGAATGAAAATAAATAGTGACTACCTGATAGGTAAGTATAAATAAGAAAAACATAATATAAAAGGTTAAATGAGCCAGGAGTCATAGCGATGGGTGACCTTCCCGAGAAGTGACTGTGAGGTCAGTAGTAACCTGAATTTTGAACCGAAAAATATGACACCGCGGTCCTTAGGACTATTATGAACCTAGTGAAAAAGAGAAAATCACAAAAAAGAATTGTTAAGTAGGTCAAATAATTAGGTCAAGGATCCAGAAGAAATATAGAATAACTTGCAAACCGGATTAAATCAGCGAGGGACAATTTGGTCAATTCACCCCTAGAGCTGATGCCTGACTTAACTGTCAAATAAAATCGGAGAAACAAAAAATTTGGGATTGAGAATTAAATTAAAGAACTAATAAAAAATTAAGGGAAATAGAAAAAAAGAAAAGAAAAAGGTTTATTTCATCATGTGGATGACATCAATTGTGATGTCAAATAACCAAAAAAAAATTTCATTGTTGTCTTCCTCACCAATTCGGCAGCCCCCCATCTCTCTCCACCATTGTTTCACCTCCATTAAAGCTTATGTCAAGCTTTAAAACCCCCATTTAACCCTACTTGGCCCCCAAATTTCTTCATAAAAGCTTGTTAACCTCACTTGAGAAAGAGATTAAAGAAGAACGTAAAGAGAGAAGTGAAGAAAATTTGGTATTTGGATATCAAGCTAGAGGTTAGTACTTAAATTTCAATTCTTGTTTAAATTTCTATGTTCTTAGCTAAGTTCACTTAGAATTCAACTTAAAAACCAAAAGAAAACACCTATGGGGGATTAATTAGAATTTCGGCCAGCCTATGTAAGAGTTTGAACTGAATGAATTTGGTGAAATTGAATGGCTATATTAGGTGAATTAGAGGTGTAGATCATGGATATATACTTTGATTTCATTAGATTTTAAATTTGTGTAATTAGGGTTCTTGAACATTTTGAAAATTTGGAAAAAATTTGGGGAATTGGTCAATAGATGCAATTGACCTTAATTCAGTGGAGAAATGGTCAATTGGGACCATTTGTGGTGTGTGTGAATTGGTAGAGCCAAATTGTAATTTGGATTAGTTAGTATTCATATTTTGGCAGCTTGACTTATGTCCCTTTTAGGGACCAAAACTGAACATTTACCAACCCAATTAGCATGAGGCTAATTGGGAATGAAAAGAGACACATAATGGCACATTTTTCATTTAGATACCATGCCCAGAAAATGACATTAGGATAGTGAACAATTAGGTCAAACTCGGGTGTAGTGCACTGCCACTGTACCAAAATGACCAAATGAACAGTGTTTGTTCATTTGGCCATAACTTGGGCTATACAGGTCCAAATGACCTGATTTTTGTGGCATTGGAAAGGTATGACATAGCACTACAACTTTCATGAAGAACACCAACCCAAATTCTGTCCATAACCCAGTCATTTTGCCACCCAAAATTAATGGTCCAAAACTGCCAGAACCAAATTAGGTGCCCAGAAATCTGGGTTAGACCAATCCGGCCAGCCATGTTCAAATGGCCATATCTTGGGCTACAAAACTCCAAATGGAGTGATTCAAAAAGAGAATTAAAGATAAGATAATAAGGAACAACTTTTATGAAGAACACTTAGCCAAATTCCTACAGCAACTTGACCAATAGAACAGTGCAAAATAGGACACCAAATCTGAAAATTTGCAATTGGGCCTAGGAGACCTAAAATTTGAAGAAACAATCAAAACCAACAAATTAGGCACCCAAAATGTGGTATGTGGGTGTAATTGGATTTCCCCTACCTATTAAGTATAAAAAAGTCAATATTTTGACTTGAATAGTACCATGAATAGTAACCCCGAAATAAAAATCTCCAAGAACGTTAGTTTAAGCATGTTATGTCCAGAATTAAGCATATATAAATTAATTATTGGATTTATTGTGAGATAAGATATTGAAATACTGTCAATTATGTGTTTCAGCTGAAAAAGACCCTGAAGGGCTAAGGGACTGAGTCAAGGCCTAGAGGCGACTCATATCAGGTTTGTGCACAGTAATTTTTGTTTAAATATATGATTCTTGAAAATTTGATTTTGAGTTAATTATGAATTGTTTTGCCATTTATGATTGTGAATATGACTTTGGAAATTGACTAGATTTCTCACAAATTATTTGAATTAATTGTTTTGAATTGATTTTGTATTCACACTTAGCATGACAGTAGCACATTATTCCTCCTCCATTTATGGGGTTGAGATCATTTATTTTCCTCCCTCTCCGGCTTATCAGTTGAGGTCAAGATCGGATGAGTACTCATTAGCTAGCTAACCACCTCCCTCATTGATTTCGATTAGTGAGGTTGTAAATTGCTTTGTCGTGGTGTACAACACGGCATTAATCGAAAATTTTGTGTCATGACTTAAGTTGTGTATGAATTGACAACACTGTGTTTATTAAATTGTTTGACCAAAACTGTGCTATAATGAGCTTTGAAAAATTGTGAAATGTGATTGCGAGATTTTTGAATTGTGAATTGTTCATAAATATTTTATATTATGCATTTTACATATTGTTGTGCACCACTGAGTATATTTATACTCAGCGATAGCTCTTTTTGCTGTCGCAGATAGAGGCAAGGAAAAAGCAGCAGAGTGAGCTGCTAATTGTGGGGACTACCCCGAGACTTTTGTGTGGATATTTGATTATACCCTTGTAATTTTTTGATGTAAATAATTTTGTAGTCATATGTATTTTTTTAACTGAGTAGTTGTACAGTTAATATGTAATACTATTGTCTTTTGGATTTTTATGTCTGTAAATATAACTGCAAATGTAAATTTCTTATTTTGAATGCATTGTGCATAGCTTAATTTGAACTATTTGAGATAAAATTTTATTTTGAATTGTGGAGAAGGATGAGAATTGTGTTGATTTGAGTTTTGATGGTTGAATTGGTGAAGTGTATTACTATTGGGAGTGTTTTTCTACATGTAAAATTTTTTATTTTTCTCAATTACTGCCGGCACTCTATCGAAATTTTTTCAAAATTTACAGAAAAATAAAATGGACAACAATTTTAACTAGCTTTTAATCTTCAATTAAATGTTTTTAGTTCCTACCAAAAATGCTCACCACTTCCAAAAAGTAAGAAAATAGTTTCAAAATCCCTTGTAGTGTACTTAATGAGTTATCAGTAAGTGAAGTTCGGTAGTTCATTAAGAATTCTATGGGATCATGTTATGCCTTACACAGGAGTAAGGTGTGACATAATAATATTAAAATTATAATTAAAATTAATATTTTACTCACAGTACACCAAACACGACTGTAGAGGTTGGGTAAAAGAAGATAATTGACTCTGATCACCTACATAATTTTTATTGTGAATTTATTAGTGCTAATTCAAATAAAATAAATTTAAAGAGGCAATCCTAATTTATGCCGAAAATTCGACAGAGTTTCTCTTATACCTAGGACCTACCCAACCTGCAAAAAGATTCAAATGACACTTCTAAATTCTCAATTTTCACAATCACATCTCATTAACTTTATATGGCCCCTCCTGGTCCCTCCAAATCAAAAAATAGTTATAAACTTGAAAATTTATGTTTTTGTCCCTATAATTAATATTTTGTAAAAATCCACTCAAACAAGCTCTAAAAAAATTCTAAAATTTTGCCCCGCGGTCCTTAATAAGGTTATAAAGCTATTGCAAAATGAACTGTAATTTTCTAATCACCCATGAATATTTTATGAATTTTTATTCAAGAATATTACTCAATTCCATAAGTTTCCAACAGCTAACATGTTCCTAATTCAACCCAAATCAACATTCACACATTTAACTCTCCATCCTCAAGCTTCAACCAATCATATAAAATTTAAATATCATAAATCCAGATGATCTTATAGGCTCAGATGTTAAAAATCTAACTAAAACCCACATATATTTTTCAAAAATATTCCACAATCACTTGAAAATTCAACAATACCATAACATATCTCCAAATAATTTTACTTTCATCATATATTTTTCTTAGAATTTTTTTACTAATTTTTCCTGTTTAAGAAATACTGAATTTAAGCACCACAGACTGAGAAATAATGAAAATAATCTTACCCAAAGCTTATTTGTGTCTCAAAAATTTCAAAAATTTATGAGGAAGCCTCTGAAAGTTGAATCATCCCCAAAGCTCGTCGGAACCATCGCGCACAGTGGTTGGTCGCCACTCGCCGACTACATCTGCCAAAACTAGTTACACCAAAATCTTCCTCTCCTCCTCCTGAGTCCATAGGTGGTCTTGGATCATCGATCCAACGATCGGATTGTCGAAAAACTCATTGGAAAGTAATAAAAAAATGATTTTCTCTCTCTTCGCCAGTGCCGAAAACAGCCACCAAATCCAGCGAGGCTGGTCTCATCTAAAAGAGCTCTCTCTTAGGAGTCCATAGTCGCTGGAATCACTCCAATCGGAAATCGAGATCGCCGGATACAAGCATTCAAAGTTTGGGACCTACTTCTCTCTCTCTCTCTCTCTCTCTTTCTCTCTCCCTTGTCGTCGCTTCTGGTGGTTTTGGCCACCTTTGGAGGCTGCCTGGAGGGTCACCAGAGCTGTGCCATGCTGGTGGGCATCACCGGCAGTGGTGGTTCACCGGAAAAAGAAGGAAAAAGATAGGGAGAGGTGAGAGAAAGTGAGAGAAGGGAGATGAAATGGGGGGGGGGTGTTCTGCGAATTTCTGGGTTCTTTTTTTTTTTAATTTGAGTTGTTACATTCTTCCCCCCTTAAGAAAAATTCGTGCTCGAATTTTTGAATAAATTGGGGATAAAGAAAAGAATATTATTAAGTCAAATGCGAGCATTACTCCTCCAGCTATGCAGAGATGATCAAAATACTTTGCTTGCAACTATTTCTACTGTAGCACACTCACTGCCATCTTTCATCAAAAACTAAGCCATTATATTTGAGTACTCATTGATCTTTTCCTGATATCTCTAGTACACACGATGCCCCCACTGCACTCATATATAATAGGTAACAATACTAGTCTTGATTTCTTTGCTATTACCAATTTCTGGGGCAAATATATGACACTACCTACTTTACAAAGTCTCTTGAAGTGCCCATCTGAAATAACTACTCTTACACGTACGTCACTCGAGATCATTACTGATTTTATTTGTAACACCCCTATTTGCATAGCCTGATATATGTTACTGTTCCGGTGACCAGTGTTGGTCTAGACAATTAAGGGGATTAGAACCACATTTGAGACACCGAGATAAGCCCTGAATGCAAATAAATAGTGACTACCTGATAGGTAAGTATAAATAAGAAAAACATAATATAAAAGGTTAAATGAGCCGGGAGTCACAGCGATGGGTGACCTTCCCAGGAAGGGACTGCGAGGGCCATCGTAACTCGAATTCTGAACTGAAAAATGTGACACTGCCATCCTTAGGACTATTGCGAATACAGTGGAAAAGAGAAAATCACGAAAAAGAATTTTTTAAGTAGGTCAAATAATTAGTTCAGGGATCCAGAAGAAATATCGAATAACTTGCTAACCGGATTGAATCAGCGAGGGCAATTTAGTCAATTCACCCCTAGAGGTGACTCCTAACCTAACTATCCAATAAAATCGAAGAAACGAAAAATTTTGAAATCAAAAATTAAATTAAAGATCTATTGAAAAATTAAAGAAAAAGAAAAAGAATAAAAATGGGACTTATTACATCATGATGATGGCATCATATATGATGTCAAAATTAATTTTAATTTCCCAACCTTTTTTACCAAGTCAAATAGACAAATAATTACATAAAAACAAAAGAAATAAAATTTGCTTCATTTTCCTTTAGTTGTGTCGTCCCCTCTCTCTCCAATTCTCTCTCAAACCTCCATGAAAGATCACCATTAAAGATTCAAGCTTGATTTTCCATACACATAACCCTAAATTCCCCTAAAATTTTCCATAAAAGCTTGCTATCTCAATTAGAAAAGAAGATTGAAGAAACAAAGAAAAGAAAAAAAGAAGAGAATTGAAGAATTGGACATCCAAGTTGAGGTTAGTAATTTAAGTTGAAAATTTTAGTTTATTATTTGTGTGTTTACCTCAATTAAACTATAAATCAACTTAAAAATCAAAAGAAAACTATTATGGGAGACTAAAAGGAAATTCGGCCAGCATTAAAGGGTATTGATATTTCATGAATTTGATGGAATTGAAGTGGTAGTTAAGTTAAATTAGGTGTATAAAGGTTGATTGTGAACTTTAATTGCATTAGTTAAAGAAATTGTGTAAATTAGGGTTTTTGGCACTTAGGGATTGGGGAAAAATTTAAAGAATATTTTTAATTGATGTATTGAAACCTAATTGAGGTTTGAAATGGTCATTTGGAATCATTTGTGGTGTGTTTGAATTGATAGAACCAAAGTGCAATTCAGATTAGTTAGGATTCATATTCTGGCAGCTTGACTTAGGTCCCTTTCAGGGATCAAAACTGAAAATTTACCAACTCAATTGGTATGAGGCCAGAATGAAAACAGACACATAATGGAACATTTTTTGTTTAGGAAGCATGCCCAGAAAATAACCATAGTATAGTGAATAATTAGGTCAAACTCGTGTGTAGAACACTGCCACTGTACCAAAATGACCAAATGAACAGTGTTTGTTCATTTGGCCATAACTTGGGCTATACAGGTCCAAGTGACCTGATTTTTGTGGCATTGGAAAGGTATGATATAACACTACAACTTTCATGCGGAACACCAAACCAAATTCTGTCCATAACCCAATCATTTTGCCACCCAAAGTTAGTAGTCTAAAATTGCTAGAACTAAATTAGGTGCCCAAAAATTTTGGGTAGAACAATCCGGCCAGCCCTGTTCAAATGGCCATATCTTGGGCTACGAAACTCCAAATGGAGTGATTCAAAAAGGGAAGTAAAGTTAAGATAATAAGGAATAAGTTTTATAAAGAATACTTTGCTAAATTCCTATAGCAACATGACCAATGGAACAGTACAAAACAGGATATCAAATCTGGAAATTTTAAAATTCTACCTAAGAGACCTAAAATTTTAAGAAACCTAAAATTTGAAGAAACCCAAAATGTGGTATATGGGTATAATTAGATTTTCCATACCTATTAAGCATAAGAAAGTCAACATATTGACATGAATAGTAACCCCGAAATGAAAATTTCCAAGAACGTTAATTTAAGCATATTAGGGCTAAAATTGAGTATATATAAATAAATTATTGGATTTGTTATGAGATAAGGTACTTAAACACTTTAAATTGTGTGTTTTAGCTGAAAAAGACCTGAAAAAGGATAAGGCAAACTAAGTCAAGGCCTAGAGGCGACTCACATCAGGTTTGTGCACAATAACTTTTCACTTTCGATTTGCTATTAGAAAATTTATTTGAATATATTTTGGAGCAATTTATGCTAAACAATGCTTTGAGAAATGTTGTGTTGCCTACTTTGTAAATGGAAATTTGAAATGAAAATTGATTAATGTTTTGCATGAAATGTTGAATAATATGATTTTGAAATTGTTTTTAATTCACACTTGACATAGCAGTCCCTTACTATATTCCTCCTCCACTCGTAGGGTTGAGTTTGATATTTGATCATTTTCCTCCCTCTCTGGCTTGCCAGTCTGAGGTGAGTTTGGATGAGTACTCATTAGCTAGCTAGCCACCTCCCTCATTGATTTCGATTAGTAGGGTGAGTTTGCCTTGTCGTGGTGTATAACACGATATGTTTGGAAATTTGTGTTATGGCCTAAGTTGTGTTATTGATTGGCAACACTGTATTTATTAAATTATTTGATCAAATTTATGTTATATTAAGCTTTGAAAATTGTGATTTGTTATAAATGTGATTTGAAAAATTGTGAAATACGATTGTGAGATTTTTGAATTATGATTATTCATAAATATTTTATATTATGCATTTTATACTTTATTGTGCACCACTAAGTATTTTTATACTCAGCGATAGCTTCTTTTGCTGTCGCAGATAGAGACAATGAAAAAGCAGCAGAGTGAACTACTACAGTAATAGGGGAGCACAACTTGAAGATTTTTGTACGGGTATATTATTTATACCCATTGTGTTCACTAAACATGTCACACCTTACCTCTCTGTAAGGCATAACATGATCCTATAGTATACTTAATGAATTACCGAACTTCACCTACCGATAACTCATTAAATATACTACAAGGGATTTTAAAACAATTTTCTTACTTTTTGAAGGTCTTGAGCATTTTTGGTAGGAAATAAAAACTTTTGTTTGAAGTTAAACCACATATCAAATTTTCAATCAATTTAAAGTTTCTGCAAATTTATAAAAATTTCGGCAGAGTGCCGTCTATAATTAGAAAAAACCAGTTCTTCACAAAAAGGTTCCTTAGGAAAATCCCACATCGGCAAAGCACGGAGTTGGTCTTGGGTTCAAAAAGTAATGATATATAAAATGGGAAAACTAATCACTAGAGGCAGCTTTTAGTGAAATGGCTTGGAGAGTTGGAAGAACTCCAGGGTTAAGTGTGCTTGCTTGAGAGAAATTCTAGGATGGGTGACCTCCTAGGAAGTTCTCCATTCCACCTATGGGACAAAATCGTGAAGCTTATGGCCAAAGCGAACAATTCCTCTAGTGGTTGGAGTTCGATCGTTACAATTGGTATCAGAGCCGCTCGCGTGTCCTCTTGGGCGATGGTGGGGCAAACCTCAGCGAGGACGCTAAGTCCCGAAAGGGGCGGAGAAAGGTCTCTTAGGAAAATCCCACATCGGCAAAGCACGGAGTTGGTCTTGGGTTCAAAAAGTAATGATATATAAAATGGGAAAACTAATCACTAGAGGCACCTTTTGGTGGAATGGCCTGGAGAGTTGGAAAACATCAGGGTTAAGCGTGCTCGCTTGAGAGAAATCTTAGGATGGGTGACCTCCTGGGAAGTTCTCCATTCTACCTATGGGACAAAACCGTGAGGCTTATGGCCAAAGCGGACAATTCCTCTAGTGGTTGGAGTTCGATCGTTACATTATTGGCCATTAAAGCTTTAGCTAGTTTTCTTTAATATTCAAAACGTTCGCATTATCTTAACTTCATGATACTATAAGCTTCCAATTTACTTCACATCACTAATGAGGTCCTTATACTAACTCCTTCCTACCTCATAAGTCAATAGCTATGTAGACTTTCATCCGAGTGTTAAACATTTCTTACTCCATCTATCGACATCAACAATTGAACCAGTCTCTCCTCTGACATGACAAGAGTCTATGTATTCTTAAGCTATCCAGTCAACATGACTTATCATATCCTTGTCCTTTCTTGAAAAGAGAGATCCTTGACTTTCGTTTGTACTTCTTACTATCTGACATGCGTCCTAATACATTGGTGCTTAGATCGAGGTTCTACTTGTAACACCCCTACATACATAGTCCTATGCAAATCACTGTTTCGGTGATCGGTGTCGGTCCGGATAATTAAGAGGATTAGAATCATATTTAAGTTACCTAGAAAAGCCCTAAACAAAAATTAATGGTGATTACCATAAGGTTAAATACAGATCAGAAAAATAGAACATAAAAGGTTAAATGAGTCGGGGGTCACAGTGATAGGTGACCGCACCGGGAAGTGACGACGAGACCAATCAAAACCCTAATTTTGTACAGGACATTGTGACACCACAGTCCTAAGAATTATTGCAAAGCTAGTGAAAATGAGAAAATTACAGAAAAGAGTTGAGAAGTAGGTCAAATAATTAGATAAGAGTTCTAGAAGAAATACAGAAGTATTGGTAAACTAGATCAAACCGGTGAGGGGTAAATTTGTTAATTCACCCTTATAGGTGACTCTTGGCCTAACTATCTAATAAAATATGAGAAATTAAAATTTTAAAATATAGATTTAAATTGAAAAAGAGAGAAAAAGAAAAGAAAAAGAAAAGAAAATTTTCAATTTCTAATTCTTTTATGATGTCACCATGACATAATTAAAAAATATATATATACTTTTAATTATTGATTTTTGGGATAAATATTGAACTAAAGACAAAAACAAATTTAAAAGCAAAATTTCTTATTTTCCTTTCCATTATGGCCGGCACCTTCTTCTTCCTCTCTCCCTCTTATTTTTTTTATTTCCACCATTGATGAATATAAGAGCTCTTACAAACCTTAAATTCTCACCATAAAATTCATAGCTCCCTCAACAAAACTTTGACAATCAACCTTGGGCAAGAGATTGGGCACAAGAAAGAGAAGAAAATTTGAAGAATTAAAGGGATAAAAAAGCTTCACTCAAGGTTAGTTTAATTTTAGTGTTCTTTCTTCATTAATCCTTGAAGTTAGGTTGAGAGATGCATGAATTAAGTCAAAAATTAAAGAAATTATGTGTAAACTTTCAAGAGTGAATTTCGGCCAGCATGCAATTCATTAGGGTTTTATAGAATTTGTTGGAATTAAAGGCAGAGATGAGCTTGAATAAGTGTATAGATGTACTTAGAACACTTTAATTGCATGAATGAAACTTATTGTAAAATTAGGGTTAGCCATTGAAAGTTGGGGGAAATTTAAGGGCTTTTGAAATTGAGGCAAATGGACCTAATTGAGACTCAAAAATGGTCAATTGGGATAAATTAGAGAGTGTTGTAATGGTGAGAAGTGAAATTAAATTCGGATTGGTAAGGGTCTAATTTTGGACAACTAGACCTTGGTCCACTTAGAGGACCAAAACTGCAATTATGCTACTCCAATTGATGTGAGGCCAATTGGAGATGAAATTAGACACATAATGCCACAATTTTTGTGCAGAAACCCTGCCCTTAAAATAACTTTAAGTTAGTGAAATATTAGGTCAAACTCGGATTAGGCACACTGCCACTGTACAGAAATGACCAAATAAACAGTATTTGTTCATATGGCCATAACTTGGTGTAGGAAGGTCCAAATGACCTGAATTTTATACCGATGGAAATCTGAGAGATAGCACTACAACTTTTATGAAGAACACGAACCTAAATTCTGACCATAACCCATCCGAAAAGTGAGCTGCATTCGGCACACCAAAGCTTCCAAAACCAGAATTGTACCCAGAATTCTGGGTTGTAACCAATCCGGCCAGCCTTAGAAAAATGGCCATAACTTGAGCTACATAACTCCAAATAGAGTGATTCAAAAAGGGAATTAAATCTAAGACAATAAGGAACAACTTTGATGAAGGACACTTAGCCAAATTCCCACACTAACTAGACTAATGGAATAGCAGAAAATAGTGACCCAAAACTGAATTTTTGGATTTGTACCTAGGGAAATTAGAAATTAAATTGGCAATCAATACCAACAAAATTGACACTCAAAATGTGGTATATGAGTGCAATTAGAATTAATAAACCTATTTAGTAGGAAAAAGTCAACATTTTGACTTGAATAGTGACCCAAAATGTAAAATTCAAAGGATACCATTTTAAGCAAATTGAAGGCTACAATTAAGTAGGTATGAAATAAATTAATGGATTAATTATGAGATATGGTACTGAAACACTATAAATTGTATGTTTCAGTTGAAAAAGAGACTGAAAAGGGATTTCTGAGGAAAAAACCGAGAATTGGAGTAAACTAGTCGACAAAGTCGACAAAGAGGTTTGTGCACAACTAGTTTTTAATTGATTTTGTTCTGAATATTTCATATGATTAAATGACATTATTTTCCTTATGTATTATGTTTATCAAGTATTGGATTTATTTCAATGATTATTGAAATTGTTATAGTATGCATGAATTTAGTTTTGTGAAATGGTATTTCAACAATTATTGAGCATTGTTGTAGACTGAATAAATTAGTATGGGAAAAATTGTGATAAAATATGTTTTGAATTGTGATGAGCATAAAAATTATTGGATATTGGAATTGACATTGAATTGAATTGTGTTGTGATTTATGCTCACAAAAAGGACAAAGAGATTCATGATATTGTTTTATATCTCACTATAGATACTTGACTAGGTTATTACCCGTTTCTCTCATTTGTTGAGGAGACAATGGAGCTAGCTTTGTTTTGATTACCATGGTACGTGCACATGCTTAGATTCTCCTCTTATTAAAGGTTAGATTTAAGTTTTTCATTGGTCCTTTCGGAAGCTGCATTATTGTGGTGTGCAATGTGCACGATGATTCGACCTCCCCGACCATAGGGACTTAGAATCCTAATTCGACCTCCCCGACCATAGGGAGTTAAAATCACTCTGAAGATGGCCCTTACGAATTAGTCTTGCATAGTTAGTAAGATAAAGAATAGTTTTTTAATAGTAAGGAATTGTGATTTTAAATGAGATTTGAGCATACTTAATTTGATTGAAATAATATCTATTTCCATAAATTGTTGGAACTACTTTAAATGTCTAGTTATGATTTGATAAATTGAATTTATTGATCAAGGTCGTTTAAACAAATAATTTATATTATTGGCAATAAATATTTTGATTTTTGAAATTTTGATGAAAGATTTCCAAATTATTTGCTATAATTTTGTCAATGTATATTGTATTACATTTTAAATTATAGTTATGCACCACTGAGTTCACCACTCAGCGATAACTTTGTATGCTGTCGCAGGTGAAAGTAAAGATAGAGCAGCCGAGTGAGATTTCCTATAGCTGCGTCTTGAAGACACATTCAGATTAGCTCCGGGTATATCATAGGTATACCCTTGTACATAGATTTTGATGATGCATGTAATTATATGTATGTAGTTTATTTGAGCAGTTGTACAAAAACTTTTGTAATATTATTTTGAGTATGTAATTAAAATGCAAATTATTGTAATATTCAAATTTATTTCTGAGTTTTGTAATGAATGTAATATCCAAATTTCTTCCTGAGTTTTGAAATCCATGTATGGTTTTCTCTATGCTAAGTATGACTTGAAAAATTGGATTGAGTTTATTGGAGTTGTGGTTGAGAAAACATATTGGAAGTGTTTTTCTTTTCAGGTTTTGAAGAACTGTTTTCTCAAAATATAGCCGGCACTCAACCAAAATTTTGAAAAAAATTTGTAACACTAGATTTTAATCGAGGATTTGATCCATGACCAACATTTCAATTAAAGGCTTTTGATAAATATTCAACGTTCTCACCACTATAAAAATGATCAAAAATTGTTTTAAAATCCCTTGTAGTATATTTAATGGGTTACCGGTAGGCGAAGTACGGTAATTCATTAGGTGTACTATGAGAACATGTTATGCCTTACGAGGAGTAGGGTGTGACACCACTACTCCCTTAACCTACCATTTTACCATAACTTGCCCTAGATATTCCTTAGTGTCCCTCTAATATCATTCCTCTTTGTCTTTCCTTGCCTTGTGCCTTTCCCTTACTATATTCATCCCATTAGCATTAATGGTACCCTGTTTACTTTTTAATCTTAACTTGATTGCTAACTCTGTTACTTCCAGAATTTTAACTTTGTAATTAGTTTCCACCAGGATATTCACCATAGATGATTCTCTTTGTGCTTCCTTCCTAACATGACTATCAAAATATTATTATTATTCCCTCTACAATCCTTGAGCCTATAAGTTCCACCTGAACTGATGGGGTAGTGGTGGATGCGTCTTCTGCCACAATTCCCAACTAGATGCTTAGTTCATTCGCCTTGATATAGCCACATCTATTGCTTACAACTTTCCAAACTTCGGCCTCAACTTTTCCCATTAGCAACAATTTCATCTATTGAAACTCATTCACAAATAGTACTTCTTCTAGCTCATAGTTTAAAACGGTTGCAAGCCTTCGTAACTAACTCAATTTAACTCCTGTCACTACTCTGATCGACCTTTCATACTTAACATTAGGTATGCGCTTACCGTTATTCTCATATCAGGAGATTGTATATGAATTGATGCCTACCAAACTCTCAAATAACTAGGTCTCATTGACTCCGTCTCTGTTCCTTATATAATCCCCTAGAACTGAAAGCACAAGCTAAACTTGAAGAGAAAGAAAAATATCTTCTTACAGTCAACTACGCCCGATTGTCCATATAATAACGTTTAACCGGCCTTTCTCTTCAAAATTTCATCATCTCCTAGCACAATTGTGCTCTACCTTTAAGGCATCATCTGTATGAATCCTTTACCATATCATTGTCCTTTCTGACATAATATTTTATAATTTATTAACTTTACTTATACTCGATCTATGATTCATACATATCATCATTTATATTGTGCCCTTAACTTCTGTTGAATTCTGAAAGATTTCTCTCCTTAATAGATTCTTCCAGCATTAATTCCACCCTTACCTATGGTTATTAATTTGATGCTTAAACTTTCTAGTCTAGTGATGTATAACCACCTATACTTGTCATTTTTCGTTCTACCCCTACTATTGTTATGCCATTATTGCTTCACTGTAAAGTGATTCTATTGATCACACTAAAAACGTTTACCTGACATTCATAACGAACCTCTAACTACCTTCTCACTATCTTGAAAGTCTAGCCTACAGCCTATGTGTCATTATCTATCATTCTTTCCTCTCATCATACCTATTTGATCCATTAGATTGACTTTTATTCAATTTACTACTCACTAACTTCTTTTCTCTGTCTGATTAAATAGTTTGCAATACCATCGCACACCTTCTAGCTTTTGCTCATTATTATTGTATTCCTCACCTAATCTTCTTAATACTGTTAACAAGTTAAAGAAATCTTACCCCATTGCTATCCACTTCACTTTAGGAATAGGGAATAGATAGAGTATGATCCAATCATGCAACTCCAAGCTCTATATTTTAGCCCCTGGCACTACCTTAACTACATCATGCTATGAGTATCATATTACTAGATTCCATATATCCATCACTATTCTCACTAATGTGGTCCCATTTTGAGTTCTCCATCCTTGTCATTCACCTTGCCAAGAATAACACTCAGCCTACCCTACATCTTAACTTTGTTCCTTTTATTCTGTGCCCTTCAAGTTGTTCTTTCATTTATTTCTTTTATCTTACCCAAAATAGAACTTGACTATTCTATCCCTGATTCCATTCTTCTTCCTAACATGACAGCTGTACTTGCTAATTGTATCTTTCAGAGTCTCTACCAGGTTATCACATATCTGTGCTACTCAGATTTGGTCCTTTGACCACTTTAGCTAGTGCTTCCACTGGTATTTAGATTATGTTGCATCTGCAATCAATTATCCAAATTTTTATTCTGCACTTTCTCTATCCACTAGCGTTCTATGATTTATCTTCGCTAATTTATTACTCTTAACACTATTATAATTAGATTATACTATTGTTTTGAACAATACGAAGTTAGAAAGGAGCTCAGGGAATTGCAGTCATTCATTTATTATTTGATCTCTATTCTTATCCTTTAACCTACATAATACCCTTACTTCCTCGAGAACTGATTTTACAGTAATTTTATTTTATTTATTTATTATTTATTTTATTATTATTATTATTATTATTTTACTTTTATTTTTTTAATTTTTTTATTTTTTTATTTTTTTATGTTTTACTCAATTAGCCAAAATTTAAGATACTAGGCATCTAAACCCGTCATTCAATTCAAAGCCTTTACATCCATCATGATCTGATCATTTATGGTTCATATAATGGAACTTATACCCTCTCCAGGATACTCGAGCTAACTACTCTCCACCACACTCTACAGTCCCATCTAGGGCACTATTTTGTTAATCACCATCATTAGTAATAAATCTCTATCTCTCTTGAAAGAATAAGACCACTTTACGTCATAACTGACTACGAAAAAGGTACTACATCTACTATCTTGCCACAACCACGTCTGGTTATCTGCTCTCTTATCATACTGCAAACCCCTTAAAGCATCGTTTTACAGGCTATGAACATCATCCATAGCATCCTATCTCCTTTAGGAGAGAAAAATCGTACCCTGTGCCCTGCTACTACACAACGAAGATACTGTTTTTCACTAAACTTGAGGCAAAAGGCCCATTACAATGCCAAAACTATCTAAGACCCCATATAAAAGACCAAATGGGCTCACCCTATAGGTGTTACCTTTAATTTATGACTATACTGAAACCTTTAGTCTTTCAGCAATTCCTTATGTAATTGTAGCTCATGTTAAGGTAACTGAGTCACTGACTCTAGCTACCTTACAACTGTAACCCTTTGATATTCTAGCTCTAGGGTTCTAAATCCCTACTTAGGATTTTCAAATTCTTTTACGAATAGAACCTGCTCGCATAATCTGCATCAAAATGTATACTATCTGCAAGCATCCTTGTCATGAGCACCATGGAGAAGCATGCAGCTCTACACAAAACTCCCATATCAGTACTGTAATCTGCAGCTTACAGCACAAATATCAAGAACATTGCATAGTTACTATGTTATGTCCCACATACAAGATTTCCCACTCTTTTATCTATCCTGAATCCACTGAAACCATGGACTTACTTTGACTGGCTATTCACTGATGACTGCCAGCAATGATATTCTTACTCCCATTTAAGGTAGTTATACTACCAAAATCACATTTGGGTCTTCATGCCTTGCACTAGATAGGCACACCACTTGGACCCATACTGATAGAAATATAGTATTTCTTGGAGTACGTATCATCATGGCAAACCTCAACATGTCTGCTAATTCTATTTCATATCTCTATGTACTCCATGAAAATCAAGACGTTAACTGAAGCACTCTTATACTAATCGAGGAATAACGCAGAATCTAGAAATAAGGAATTACAGAAGAAGACGAAATAGAATCCTATACTCCACACGTGATAACTCTACGTGCACACTTTCCCATGAATCTAAAGCCTAAGCTCTGGCACCATATTTGTCATGACCCAACCTATGGGCACCGGTGAAGAGGACTGGCCGACATAAAGCCTTCAAGGCTCGTAGTAAGCCTTACTATTCTCAAATCCATAACCAAGGCCCAAAAACTTAGGCCTGATATGTAAATAAAATAAAATATTTTTTATTCGGGTCAACCTAATCCGATAACCATCAAAAACTAAAGTTAGGGGAGCCCCGCTCAACCCTGATACCATCACTTGCAAATTATTTAAATATCATACAAATCTTTATTTATTAATCTCAAGAATTTAAATTAACATGATTTCTAACAAGGTCCATACTACTACTAATACATGCGGAGTTCTAGATTTCAAATTTAGAAAAGTAATAAAACAATTAAATAACCGATGTTAAACCTGCAAGGAAGAAAGCAGGTTGCTCTATAAAAGAACTCCTCCTGTAGCCTAAAAAAATAGGTGAATAAGAGTGAGCGTTCGTATCAGAGAGTAAAATACCAATTTTAACTTTAATTTCTATAACTATCTAAAGCTAATGCATCATAAAGAGTGGAATGCAACACCATCAAAATTTTCATACAAATCACATCATAATAGCAAAAAGGTAATTTGGAGCACTCACACACCCAATAATATTCAAACAGTATATATACAGGAGCTGATCCCCTATACAGCTCTCTTAATCCAAC